>NW_021145289.1:229447-325000 GCF_002837175.3 Physeter macrocephalus
GGGGGGGCGGGAAACTGAGGCTGGGGAAGGAAATCTTGCAGATGAGAGTTTGCAAAGCGAGTATGCTCGCTGTAGGCAAGGCTGCTGCCGTCCTGCTGTTCAGAATAAAGAACTGGGCACGCCGCACTGGCCATAAAGGTAAACTGAGGCAGGCAGGAGTGTAGCTAGTACCCAGGGGAGCGAACCTCGGTGAGAACAGAGGAGAGATAATGTGGGAGTTCCAGCGCTCACGAGCATCCCCACCTAATCCCCAAACAGCCCCAGACCGAGGCGTCTCTCACAGGCTGTGCCACAGTGGGGACCAGTCCCCCCCATCACCCCCAGCTTCTTTCCAACCCCCCTTAGAAAACGGGGCTGCGGGTTGGAGCCCAGGAAGGGAGGACGCCCCTCTCCTCCTCCCCCTCCCACGTCATCCAGGACGCAGTCTGAGTTGCAGAGGTGTCCAGCGGGTGTGTCCCTGTGAACCCAGGGGTTTCCCACGGGGGTCAGGAGATGCCTGGGGTCCCCGCCTGCCTGGAGGGGCTTCCAGAGACGAGATGTTTCTCAGGAGCAGACTGGTAGCCGAACAATTGCTCCAGAGCCCTCCTCCCTCTGAAGCCGATTTTCCCCTCCCCGCGGACTGCACTTTGCTGCCCACTCAGTTGACAGTCGTACTCTTGTTTGCCTCCACTGAGGCACTGCGGTGCGAGGCCAGGAGGTTCAGGTGCTGGGCTTGTCCTCCCTCTGAGGGGCCCCTGCCCAAGGAGGAGCCCCCTCGGAGGGGCTGCGGAGCGCATGTGCGCTCCGTGAGACACACCCATCCCCTCCTTCAGCCTCATGCACCTGTGGCCTCTCCTGGTCTCTGCTCCTCCAACCAGTGCCCTGCTCTCTCCCCGCTGGGGTATACGCCCCTTGAAGGCTCAGGGCAGCTCTGAACTGTGTCCCCCGCACAGGTCCTAGTACACTGGTGCTGAATAGCAGCAGGAAGCCAGCAGGCACCCGGACTGTGCGCCCTCAGCTTCCTGTGGAGACGGCAGGGAGGTTTTATCCGGCATGCCACTTTTTAATGTGTGGGGCAGGCTGTGTTAAGAAGGGCTCTGAGGCTGTGCACGGGTTGTGAGAAACAGTGCCGTGCGCCGCATGGTGCACGTTTGCCCTTTCAGCCCCGGCTCCCTGAGCATCGGGTCTCCTTGTCAGATGTGTCAATTCTGGGCTGTGGCGGTTACAGGGAGGGGCAGTCACCTCAGTGTGGTCCCACACGTGTCAGTCTGCCGTGGCTGCTGGGCGGACCGTGCTCTGGAAACCTTCCAGAGCCCCCGAGTTATGGGAGCCACATATGTCCCCAGAGAGCTGACTGGGGAGCTCCAGCCCCTGCCCCCCGACCCCGGTTAATGGAGAGGAGGGGGATGTATGGAAGCTTTTCCCTCACATCTGTCTCTCCTGTTAAGTGCTTCTCACCCTTCCTCAGCACACCCTTCCAGTTTGGGAACCAGCACATCTTGCCTCACAGCTGTTTGGGACCCTCATTGCTTCCCTGAGGCATCTTTGGGGGCCCCTTCCAGAGCCCGTGGGTGCATCTCTGCCTCATAACCTTGGTGGAATGCTCCCCTGGTGCCCCCTCCTTCTGGCCCACGCTTCAGTCGGTGGACAGTCTATTGTGGGACAACCCTCACTGGGTGGCCCCTGGTGAGCTCCCTCAGCCCTGCCCCCACCCAGACTCCACACCGTGGTCACCGTCTGGGGACCCAACCTCCTGTGGCCCCCTGTCTCCACCCCCAACAAATGCCAAAGCTCCCAGGTGTCCCCTGCCCGGCAGCTGCAACAATTGAGCCAGGAGGACCTTGATGCACTTGAACCTGTAAATCATCTGGACCATTTTTCTCTGTGTGTGGAAGAAACACAAGGAATAAACACCCTTGCGTCCTTGATCCAGCTTAGTTTCTCCCCAGTCACAGCTCCAGGAGGGTTGCTCAAGGTCATCCCGTGCCTGCCAGGACTCCTCTAGCAGCTGCTTGCACGCCTCTGCTGCTGGAGAGCTCACCATCCCCGGGTCCACCGGTGTCAGTTTCAGTGTGACAAAAGACGCAGTATGACACGCACTTAAAGCAAGGGTCGTAGGGATAGACACCTCTGGGTTCAAATCCCTCTGCTCTGCCACCTATCAGCTGGGCAAGTCGAGACAAGTTACTTCATCTCTGGTGCCCTCCGTTTCCTCATCTGTAAGTGGGCAGAATCCCACCCACCTGCGGTCGGTGCTGTGAGGCTGGAATGCAGCAGTGGTTGCATATGTTGCCAGTCTTCCCTGTTGACTGAAGTCTCAAAGAGACACCTCCCACCCCTCAGCACTGGAGCATCTGCTTGAGGTTGACATTTGTTATGTTTGGTACCCAGATACTTCCCTCCTTCAGGGACATTGGCCTTCTGGGTCCTCTCTGGAGCTCTGGAGTGGGAACTGTCAGGATGACACTTCTCCAAAGAGCCAACACACACAGGCCACCTGGGCACCTGGGCTGCCTGCAGTCTGATTCTGTGGGTTACAGTTGGGCCTCTAGGGCTCTGAATTTTTAACTGGTGCCCCATATAACACCTGTGATCAGGCCAGTCCGGGTCACACTGATGCCGGCCAAGGGGAGCTGGCCTAGAGGTAGGGCCTTGGACAGTATCAAAGCCTTGCTGGGTGAACTGGGGCAAGCCCTGTCCCTCTCTGTGGCTGTTTTCTCGTGAATAAACCAGGGGTTTAGGTGATCTGGAAAGGCTCTTCCTGCTCTTAAAACCCCATGACAATCAGAAAGACATTCCCTGGTGTGTCTTGTCTGCCAGGCTCCCAGAGTCAGATCTGTGGGTTTCAGCCCCATTCGCTCTGGCCACAGACTGTTCAGGTCAGCAGCCGCCTGCCAGCCCCAGAGCACTAGGGACAGAAGAGCTGTTCCCTGGGTGTGACATGCCAGTTAGTGGTGATTCCCCTGGGCCTTGCAGGAGGCCTTGGATCAGGAGGCATCTGCCGAGTCCACTCAGATCTGAGATCTCTTCAGCAAGCTGAACTAGCCCACTAACCTGGGCCTGGCCGAGGGAAGCAGGGCGAATGGGGTCGTCTGGCTCCTCTGAGGGACCTTCAAGCTTTATTCGTTAGCCCACATGGAAACCTAGAGCGTCAGAACTGGAGGATGGCCCTGCGGAGCCCTTTCTTTTTTATAGATGGGGAAACTGAGGCCCAGGGTGGAACATGCCTGGCCAGGTCCCCAGGGAGAAGTGGGGAGCAGGCCTGGGACCAGGCCACTTGGCTTGTGGTCTGGTCTCTGGGCCACACCAAGCCACCTGTCACCCCTCTCCTTGGACGGTCCATCTGGGATGGGTAGGCCTGCCAGGCTTGAGCCCTAAACCAGCCTCCACAACTCCTGGGAAGAGATGGGAGCTGTCTTGGGACAGGGACCAAGGGGCCAGTTGCTCCTGAGCAGTGGGCCCTTTTCAACCTGCACTAAATCAACAGCTCCCACTCTACCCCAAGTCTTCCCACCCAAGCCAAGGACGCCCCGTGGAAGGTTTCCAGGAATATCCATGCAGAGGGCAACATGCTCCAGAAATGACAAGGCTCTCACTCCCTGATTCCCTCCCATTTTCCACTCACTAGCGCTCAGGGGAGTTAATAAGCAGACGTGAAAAACCGGACCTTGCCCTAATAAGACCTCGTTTGAGGCAGCTGGGCCCTGGCAGGTGGCAGAGGAGGAATTATTCCCACCAGGGCCTTCACCCGCATCTGGGATGATGTCAGAGCCTGGGGCTCAGGGTCTGGGCTACGCCTCTCTGACCACTGGCATCCTGCTCGCATCGCCAGCCCAGGTGTGGGCTGGGGCCAGCAGCTCTGTCTCCTCCCTGGGCCAGGAGTCCTGCCGGGTCCTTGGTTCATGCTGGCACCTGGTACAGGGCCCTTGCACAAGCTAGTCCTCTTCACAGTCTCCATCTGCAGTTAGTAAGGCAATAATATTTAGTAAGCACCTACTCCTTGTGTGGGTCTGTGCTTAGCTGCTGGGGAGATAAGGAAGCAGAAGACCCTATGCTAGCCCTCAGGTGGCACACAGGCTGGGCCAAGACTCACATGCAAGGAACAGAATGAGTGATGCCCAGTGCCCCTGGCACCAGGGAGATGTGAAGATCAAGGAGGAGGAGTTTTCACAGAGTGAAGGTTATGAAAGGATTCCTGGAGGAGGCTGATTGGAGCCGAGCGACATGCAAAGGATTTCAAGGATTTCAGGTAGGGCTAGGGGTGAGGCAGGAAAAGCCACAGCCTTAGGTCAGGTGTGGTCCAAACCAGGACCCAAGATAGACGCCTGTGTGTGAGTGTTCTTGTGCGTGCGTCGGGGGGAAGGGGGTGGTGGCATTTGTACCAGAGCATCAGCGGGCACACACCTGGGCCTCTCCTGCGTCAGGGAGGAGCAGGGAGGCCCGTTGGATGGAGTGAGGCTGTGGCTCTGCCACTGAGGCAGCCGTGCGCTCAGGCCTGGCTCACTATAGGCTATGCGCCTATTAAGTGGATGAACAGCACCGAGTAGCTATCCTTTGAGTGTTGTGGGAATGAACAACACATAGTAGGTGCTCAATAAATACAGATTGAATGAAGGCTACGTGACCTACACTCGGTATCTGGCAAGTGACTGAGAACCCAGGTCAGGAAGCAACAGGGACAAAGAGGTAGGGGGCAAGGCCTGGGGACAGGGAGCAGAGCCTGGAGTGGCCCAGCAGAATTCCTCAGAACCCAGGGTAGCTGGTGTCCACCAAGGACTCGGTGTGGGACCTGACCAAGTGGAAACACAGTGGGTAAGGACACTCGGGGCCCAGCTGCAGGGTGGGGGGAGCCTCCCTGGGGCACGCCTGTACATAGCATTCAGTGCACGCCCCAGGCAGATCCACCCACCCTGTAACTTCTGGGACAGGAGGAAAATGACTGCCCATCACACCTCTGTCGCTGAAATGCAAAGAACAGCCAAGCCACAGGACCATTTGACAATAATAATAAAGATAATGTCAGCAGGCAGGGCAGCATCTCCTTTGATCCTGACAACACCCTGTGAGGTGGGGACTGCTATCATCTCCATATTGCAAATGGGGAAACTGAGGCAGAGGGAGGCCAGGAAAATAGCCAAAGTCGCCAGGTGGCAGAGCCAGGATGGGGCTTGTGTTGTCTGACCCTGACCTCCACACTGCCCTGCCTCTCCCCTGGGCTCGCCAGCCTATGGAACTGCCAGCCTATGGAACTCAAGGCCCCCTGGAGCATCTTTTTTGACACAAAGAAGAAGGAGGATGGCAAACTCTCTGAGAAATCATTTGAAGTCTTTCATTATCAATCTTTGCATAGGTTCTTCTGCAGCCTTCCCAGCTCCATGGGAAGGTGAACGCCCAGTGGTTAGAGAATGGGCCCTTCCCCCGAATCGGTCTTTTGTAATGAAAATAAATTATCTGCCAGCCTTTGGTGCCCGGCCGTTTGATAATTCAGGTGTTGAAATGGTAATGACCATGGGGTCAGCCGGGGGAGGAGGCCAGTGAGTCAGATGGGAGATTCAACAGGAATTAAAAGCATTTAATCTCAGTGCAATATGATTTTTTCGAAATCTGCCACCTCTGCACCAAGAATGAGCTGACTGGAGACACCAGGACCCCTGGTGCCGGGTTCCCTGGAGCCAGCTGCACCGGGCCTGCTTGGCTACACCAGCAAAGGCCTGAGCTGTGGAGCTTCTGCAAGGTGGCAGGAGCTCCGTGGCCGTGAGTGCAGAAAAGGACCCAAAGGGTCAGAGGGCAGCCAACAAATCCCTCAGGTCCCAAGGAAAGCCTGCTACTTTTTTAGGGGCTGGGGAGGGGTCTCCTGGAGAGTAATAAGGAAGAATTTTAAGAATAGACCTCAGTGAGCAAACAGAGCAAGTGACTTGCCTAGGGTTGCCCAGTCAGGATTGAAGACCCAGTCCTTGCTGTTATTCATGATAGTATATTGCTGTGTGTATGTGTGTGTGCGTGCGTGTGCACACGCACGCACACGCTTTGGGGGAGTCTTTATGCCAGTAGTGTTCATTAACACTCTCCCCATGGCCTTTATATGCATTATCTAATTTCCTCTTCGTAGAGCGTGTTTTGCAAATGAGTGAACGGTGGAACAGAGAAGTTAAATAGCTCACCCATGGTACACAGGCCCTGGGAGTGGGGGTCAGAATTTGAACCCGGTTCCAACTGACTTTCAAGCCTGAGTCCTCAACCAGACCCAGGGCACGGAGCACTTGCTCCGGGCATTGCTGGGGGAGAGCCCCCCCACCAACCAGGAAGATCAGAGGGGGCTTCCTGGAGGTATGTCAATTTTCGCACTCTGACAGACCGATATCTTTAAATCTTTAGGTCCTGAGCTGTGTAAGGTCGAGTCACCTGACCTCCCAGGCTCTTCCTCGTCGTCATGAAACGAGGAGAATAGGGCCTCCTCACTAGGGCCTAGAGGATTGGGCATGTAGTAGGTGCGCTCCCCAGATTCAGCCAGGATTCTGAAGCAGCCAGTACAGCCATGGGTCAGGCCTGCGCATATCGGGGCCCAGAGCCCCTCCCAGCATCAACTCGGACTTTTCCCACGGCCAGAGTGAGCTCAGCTGCAGGGGCGCCTGGGCCACACGGCTCCCACTGGGAGGGGCAGGAGAAGGCTGAGGCAGAGCGTGTGGAAGTGCCCGTGGGTGGAAGTTCCCCTGGGTGAAGACCACAGGCACAGCCAGTCCTGGCCACCCAGGTGTTGGCTCCAGAGAGGCACGTAGGAAGAGAGGCCCCACGGTGGATCCCACCTCTGTTTGATGGGCGGCGAGGAGCTAGTGAAGCTTTGGATCTATAGAAGGACACGGCCATGCCCTTTCTCACCAAGCTTTCCTCAAATCCTGCATGTCAGAGCAGAGACCAGATGTGGTCAAGCAGCGGCTCTGCTGCCCTGGGCGCTGGAAGGGAAGGGAAGCTGACGTTGGCAGCCCCTTTGCAGCAGAGATGTCCCGTGGCACGTCTGGGCTTTTAAAATCCAAACCCAGTGGGCACGGGGGTTGGAAGAGTTCAGAGTTCATGGAGACCCTGGATGTTAGGGGCTGGGGGAGCTGAAGAGCCAACAGATCCCATCTTCCCTAGATAGGGGGAAACTGAGGCCCAGAGGGTGGAAGGGGCTTGTCCCCGCAGAGGTGGGTACAGCAGCTCCTGCTCTGGCCTGCCCTCCCTGAGGGGTTTCCGCCTCCCTCTCTGTCTGACCTTCCTCCCCAGGCTCTTCCTGAGCAGGACGGGAGAGGGGGATCAGTGTGTCCCACCTGGGGCACCTCACTAGGCCTTGGAGATGCAGAGCCAGGGGAGTCCTCAGGAAGGGGTGGAGAAGGCCAGCTTCGCACTCTGAGAGCCCCAGCCGCATGTCGCAGGCCCGTGGCCCTAGAGAGGTTTCTAAATTCCTCTGGGCCTCAGTTTCCTCATCTGTAAGATATGAAGGTCAGACAGCTCACGGGCTTGTTCTGTGGCTTAAAGGTGGTCACAATGCCTGGCTTGTAGGTGTGCATTGGAGGTCAGCTGTCATCACCATCATGGCGGGACATGGTGGGGGGCTGCAGGACAGTTCCGTCTTGCCAAGGGACTCAGTTGGGAATCTGCCAATCTGATTTGAGGTCATTCTTTCTTCGCTAATAATCTGCTGGCATTGGGAAGCCTCCTCTCTCTGTGGGCCTCAGTTTCCCCATCTGTCAGCAAGGGAGTAGGACTAGCAGATGTGGGAGCCAGAAGGCCAAGAGGGTTGGAGTTTGTGGAGTGGAGTCACAGGGTGCATCAGCTGCTAAAACCATAAAAACTGCCAGGTACCCGCGGCCAGAGCTGTCCCGGAGCAAGGCCCCTCAGGGATCCCACGGGGTCCCTCTGCGGTCCTGGAGCTCCACTGGGCCGGCCGAGGGCTCCCGACTGCGGCGGGGCCTGGAATTGCTTTCACCGCACAGCCGATTGGTGGAGCGCGGGCCTGCTCGCAGCGCCTGGCAGGGACCCGTAAATTGAAAACATGATGTTTCCTGTTGGAGGCCAGCGCGGGGCTGGACTCGGTGTGGCCTTGGAAAGCTGGCCTCACTCTCAGGAAGCCCTGCTCCCCACAGCACTGCCACAAAAACAGTGGAAAAGTGAAACCTTTTCAAGTCTGTGTTTCCACTGTAAACAGGGGATGAAAGCTGGCCCCTCGCCCCCTGGCACTGCTCTGCCCAACTCCTCCACCCTGAGCGCTGGCCTGCCCAGTCTTTGGAGGCACCTCAGCTGCCCCCTCTGCCCCAGACAGTGCCCCTCCGATCAGAGAAGACCTGTGCCCCTAATTCATGAAGCCTTCTGAGTTTAGTTCAGGCATGCCCAGGCCCAGCAGTCCTCGGCACCCATCCAGTGAGGTGAGTAGGGCAAAGGGAGGACACCAATGCACAGAGAGGTACAGGACTCTCCCAGAGTCACAAAGCAAAGTGAGAGCAGCCCTGGTCCCCTCCTTCCTGCCTGGAATGACTTCTCATGGGTGAGCACGTGTGCCTACTCGAAGCTGCTGCCTACATCCAGCAAGAGTTTCTTTGTCGTCCTGTAAATGGAGAATGTAGCACAAGTAGCATTTAGTGGAAGTGGCTTAGTTATTTATTTATTTTTTTAAAGAAGATGTTGGGGGTAGGAGTTTATTAATTTATTTATTTTTGCTGTGTTGGGTCTTCGTTTCTGTGCGAGGGCTTTCTCTAGTTGTGGCAAGCGGGGGCCACTCTTCATCGCGGTGCGCGGGCCTCTCACTATCGCGGCTTCTCTTGCTGCGGAGCACAGGCTCTAGACGCGCACGCTCAGTAGTTGTGGCTCACGGGCCCAGTTGCTCCGCGGCATGTGGGATCCTCCCAGACCAGGGCTCGAACCCGTGTCCCCTGCATTAGTAGGCAGATTCTCAACCACTGCGCCACCAGGGAAGCCCTGGCTTAGTTATTTTAACTCTAATAATGTCCTTTTTTCCTTAATGTAAAAGTAACGCATGCTTGTGGTAGAAAGTCTGGAAGTCACAGAAAAGTTGGAAGAAGAAAAACAAAACCTGCCCATCATCCTTCCAACCTGGGGTCATCCTCATCAACATTCTGGTATATTCCTTTCTGGTCACTTTATAATTCTCTTTCCTTCTTTTTTGGACTTGCATCCTGAGCTGTTTTCAGGGTCATTCACTGTTCCTAGGAAACGTGATTCTTGATGGCCTTGTGGAGGGGCCCGGAGGAGAGCCAGGGCTGCAGCCTCCTTCACAGGACTGCTTGGCCCCAGCTGGGCTGGCTGTGATGTGACACTGTTGCAGACTCAGCAGGGAGAGGCCCCCCAACCTGCAGTTCATGGTGAAGGTGGCCTGGCCTGGCCCCCGGGCTGGAGAACCCAAGCGGCTCTGATTTGTGTGTGACTCTGGGCCTGTCTCCCCATCTGCTAAACAGGCAAAAGGGCAGACGGGCTCCATCCAGCCCTCGTACCTCGTCAGCCTGCTTCAAGGCCTGCTTGCCAGCTGCCTGCGGACACGGCGCTCCATTCCTTCCGTGGGTCAGCCTCAGTGACAAGAGGCCCCTGTTCCCGGCCCTGTTCTCCTGAAAGCTGCACCTCCGCCACTCCTGCCCCTTTTATCCCGCAAGCCCACCCAGCCCTTCTCCTCCCCGACCCCTCCCCAGTGGGGGGCTGGAGCCCAGCTGGGTGGGGGGTGGCAGGGGTCCCCGGGAGGAGTCATCTCCAGCCTCCTCTGCCCACCAACATCCTTGGTGGCCCTAAGACAGTTTTATGGAGGATGGATCGAGGCTGTCTTCCTCCTGGCAGGTTTATTTCTTCATTTTTCAAGCCCTGCTCTGATTCTTCCAGGTCTCCCCACCCCCTCCCTCCACATGCTTCCCTTCCCTCCCCCTCTAATCTGTCAGCCCAGCCAGGAGAGAGGGCCACTGGCCTCCAAGGTGATTGAATTACTGGGCGGGGGAGACAGGCCACGGTTTTCTGCCTGAGTGCTCTTGGCTTACTGCCCTTGGAAAGGGGCTGAGGGAGGGGATGTGATGGCGGCGACTGTGGGCCGTGGGTTTCCCAGACGACCCCACTCTCCCCCGTCTGGGCCGCAGATGAGCCCCGCCACCGACAGTGCGGGCTGGCCCACGGCCACTGCTCTGCCACCCTGCTGTCCCCCAAGCCCAGCCCTGCTCAGGCCTCGGTTTCACCTCCCGCTGAATGGACAGGTCAAGGGGAAGGAGAGGTGTCAGGGCAGCTGTGACTGCTGACTCACACGTGAGAATTTCCTAAACATCTGCTATCTCTGTGTTGCCGGCCAGGGCCCCAGGATGAAGAAAAGAGGGAGGTTAGCACTTGTAAAACATCTACTGTGTACACCAGGCATGTTCACATACATAACTTCATGTTACCCGCCCCCCTCCCCACAACAGTAGTAACTCAAAGATAGTAGCAGTTAAGCGTTACTGGCCTCATTTTTACAGCTGAGAAACCTGCCCAGTGCAGACTCTTCCCGATAACCAGTGGGCTCATGAGGGTCAGGGGCTCTGTCTGGGTCCTCTCTGGCTCTCCGGGAACAGCAGAAGGCCAGACACTCAGAAGGGACCCAATGAATGCTTGATGAACTTGGTTCTACTGAAGTGAGACCAGAGAGGTGAAATTGCTAGCCCAAGGTCACACAGCTAGAAACGGAGCCCCGCTTTGCCTGGCTCCAAGCCACCTCTCCTGGTCCGGGTGTTGGCGGGAAGGCATGCCTTTCTAGCTGGTGTTGTCCAGCCACAAGGCTACTGTGGCGGGTCGAGCGAGAGCTTGGTGGCTCCAGGTCTCACGCCCCTCCCGCTGGTGTCTGTGCTTCTGCTGCTCAGGCCCCACACACTCTCTATCCAGCCTGCCTTCCCCCAGAGCGGGGGCCAGAGGGAAAAGCCCCCTCCCCCGCTCTGCTCCGCACTCCAGCTCATGGAAATGAAAAACACATTGGCTTCATTATCCCGGACTGAATGAGCAGGGTTGCCATGGTGACAGCCATCTCAGGCCCGCGAGGGGGCAGGGAAGGGGCTGGCAAGGCCGTGGCTAGTGGGACCGGGCAGCGGGTGAGCAGACTCGCCAGTGGGCAGGCCCCAGGGACATCGGCCACGTGTGCTACCTGCCCTCATGTCAGGCCCGGGCTTCAGATCACTGTCCCTGGCCAGAGAGAAGCAGGCAGGCCCCGTCCTCCACTGACTGGCCCCTTGTTCACCTCTCCCATCACCTGTCCATCTCTTCCCTTCCTGGAAGGGTGCCAAGGGTGCCTCACACCATCCTGGAGGTCAAGAGGGAGGGAAGAGATGGGAGCTGGGGACCAGGAGAGGGCAGCAGCCTGTCCCCAGCGGAGACCAGCCCTGGGACTCCACTGGCCTCTCCAGTGGCATGGCCTGAGGAAATGGCTGAGGGTACCAGGCCCTGCACACTCCAGCACTCCTGTGTGACCAGGGTCATCCTGCTGACCTGTCCTTAAGCATAGCCCTCTTGCAAGAGGTTGGGTCTCCAAATATCCAACAGGACAATAGGTGTGATGGTAGCTGTGGGGATGCCAGCAGAGAGTCCTGGCCCAGCACAGCCTGTGCCCGCAGAGGCCCCAGGCAGGTGTCCTTAGCTCCAGGCCTGAGCTGGGCCATCCCCACGGCCCTGACCCAGAGGCCCTGAAACCCAAATGGGTCCTTGTCTCCCCAGGGCCTGGGGACCCCCTTGCTCTTTGGCCTGTCACCCTGGGGCTGAGTCTAAGAGCTGCACCCTCAGGTAGGCCCTGGCCCTGCCACTCCTGTGCTCAGGCTGATGCAAGGGAGGCTGGCTGCACCCCCTTTCTCTTCTGGGCTCCTTGGTGGTCTGGGACTCCTAGCCGGCCCTCTGGAGTGGCCCCCAGCAAACACTGCCACCCGCTCTGAGCAGGCAGCCTGGCCAGTCCCTTCATGTGATCCAGAGACATTGGAGCATCTGCTGAAGGCCCCTGCTGGAAGGTATCGGGCGCCCTCAGGAGACTAACCTTTCAGATAGTACCGGTCAGAGAAATCCAGTGCCGACCTCAACTCCAATTTCAACCTTGACCCTAACCCTAACCCCACATCCAGCCTCAACCCCAGTCTCCTGGGCATGTTTCCAATGGCTCTCTCACCCAAGCTGCTGTTCAAGCCATCCTGTCCACCCGGAATGCCCTCCCCTCACAGCCTGCACGCTGCCAAGTCCAGCCTCCTCCCACTTCCTATTTTAGATGAGGAAGCCCAGGCCGAGAGAGGCATGTGACTTGTCCAAGGCCATGGAGAGTCAGGGCAGCATGACCTGGGGCAGCATGTCCCTCTTCCAGGAGGTCAGGCCTCTTATCCCCCACTGGGATGGGGCGAGGGTCCAGGTGACCCTGGACGAGAGCCCTGCAGCGCTAGGAGCTGGTGACAGTTCCCTGCCAGAGCAGGTTTGGAGGGGAAGCAGAGAGCGCCAAGGTTTCAACTCCCTGACAGCTGTTCTCAGTGGGGAGGGGCCTGGGAGGGATGCTCAGGGGCTGGCCCAGGCCTTGCTGACCAGGCGGCAATAAACCAGACAGTCCTGCAGCCCCGCCCACAAACGGGTCACGTGCCTCTAAAGAGACAGGTGGTGAGCAGCCACCAGCAGACGTGCTCCGGGTGTCCGTGGCACCGCTGCGGCCTTGCCTCCTGCCAAATGGAGGTTGGTGCTGAGGGGAAGGCAGCACAGGCAGGAGAAACCCCAGCAGCTCCCCGTGACAGGGGAGATCGAGAGGTTCCCAAGCACAGATCTCAGGGGCTCATTCTAAAATGCCGACTCCCCAACCCTCCCGGGAGGCTGGGGCAGGGCCCAGGAATCAGTGTGTTTGTAGCTTCCCAACGCCCAACCTGTGGGCAGTGCTTGCCTTGCTGCCTCCAGGGGCCTGACCAGCCTCAGGGTCTCGGGCCCAGGCCATCACCTTTCTGCAGAGGCCCCTTCCTTGTGCTTCTGGCTCCTGGATCATGACCCCTTGCTGACTCTCCCTGGGCCTTGTCCTGCAGAGGGCCAGCCTCAGGCCAACCCTGAAGTCTTGTGCCTTCCCCTTCCCCCTCTTCCCTCTCATCCAGTGTCTACCCACCCCAAAGCCCACAGTCCCCGCGGCATTTGTCCCCCGCCGTTGACCTCCCCTGACTCGGCGGCTGTGTGTCCCGGGCCCGCCTCCCAGCCACCACCATGGCCACCGCCCGGCTCCTCGCCCGTCAGCCGAGGGCGGCTGCCGGGCAAGGCTGTCATTTTCCCTGCTGGGGATTATAGGTTTGGGGCTGAAGGAGTCTGAGCTGGAGGAGGAGGAGCGGGGGCTCTCACCCTGGTGCCAGTCCCGAGAGACACCTCTCGGGTAGGGTGGCCTGGTGTGGAGTGCTCTTTGGGCCGGGATGGGGACTGTGTGTGTGCACGTGTGTGCATGGATGTACACACCTCTCAAAAGGGTCAAGCACTCTCTAGTGCTCATTTAATTTAATCCTCCCAACAATCATGCAGGCAAGCCCAACTCATTTCCCAGATAGAAGAGACAAAACTCCGAAAGGGCAGCACACTGGCCTGGGTCACACAGCAGGCTAGGGCAGAGTCAAGACTCGGCCTATCCCTGCTCTCGACTGCTGCTCGGTTTGGCAGCCTCTTTGCCCTGCCCTCGCCCATCCTCCCACCTGTGAGGGTGGGGCAACAGGAGAATTGGCTGGGAGATCACAGAGGGCCCAAGTGCTGGGTCCCCCATTCGGTGTGCTATCGTCACCGTGCCCGCTGCTGGGGAAGGCTCTGTGGAGCAAGGTTTGGGAAGGAAGCATGCGTCCCTTTTCCACTCTGTCATCACAGCCCCCAGGGCTGGGTTTAGAAGGGTCAGTGTGAGCCAGACTCAAGAGTGGGCAGCCCCAGCTCTGAGCATGCAGAAGCTGGAAACATCTCGTGGTTCACAGCTACGGGAACTGGGATGGGGGTTAACACCAGAGGGGTGACCCCAACCAGAACCAAACGTGGGCCCCCTCGTTGTCCCCTCTGGGGGAGATCCAGTGAGCATCTGCGTGCCAGGGACAGGGTCCAGGGACCCCAGTGACGTTTGAGGATTTGAGGGAACACGGTGGAGTGGTTCTCAGAACAGGCTCTGGAATCAGACTGCTGGTGTCGGGAATCCCGGGCTCAAGTCACATAACTTCTGTGAGCCTTGCTGCGTGTGACGTGCGCTCAAACGAGACAAACCTTAAAACACTTAGTATAGTATGAGGTATGTGGTATGAGTCGAGGCATTCGCTAGTGTTCTCAGTTCTTTAGGTGCTAACGGCCCTGCTCCCTGCCTCTGAGCAGTGAGGACCAGAGTGTGAGGGCTGGCAGTGGGCTGGGACCCACCCAAGGGTGGGGGATGGGTAATCGGGGACGGGGGTGACCCTGGAGCCAGCGTTTCTGATATGCAGGAACAGGGCTCCCCAGGTCGGCGACCACCCCCAAGGCTAAGCTGGCCGGACCTCTGCAGAGCTGACCCACAGGTGGCCAGGTCACCTGGGCCCGTCTCAGGAGTAGAGGCTGCGGGGGGGCCTGCCTGTTCTTGGGAATTCACAGCATGTTTGCCTGTCACAAGTGCCTCGATAGGGAAGATTTGTGAGTGAGCTTTGCAATTCTGTTTTCTCTGGGGGTTATACATTAGCTGCATGCACACCCTGATGCCACCCAGCCTGAGGTGCACACACCTGCCCACTCACATCCACGCATGGAAACGCACTCCAGGTCCTGCCCGCCGTTCCTGGGGGTGGGAGAAGGCACTCTCCTGGGAGCTGATCTCTAGGAAGGGAAAAACACAACTGCTACCTGGCTTTACAGGATCCTAGAACCATCCAGAATCAAGGGTTCAAGCCTGGGAGGATGTCCCAGTGGTTGGAGAAACAGAGCATCTTATGAGTCACTAGTATGAATTTCAGGAGTCTGCCTGAATTTCTGGATCTAAACCTTGGCCCTCCAGCTTACTCGTTGTGTGCCCCTGGCCATGTTGCTTATAGAGCTCCATGCCTCAGTTTCCACATCTGTGAAATGGAGCTAATTGTAACATGTACTTCATAGGATGGTTGAGAGAATAAAATAAGTAAATGTGTGTAGAGTGCTTAAAACGGGACAGACATAGTGAGAGCTCAGGAAGGTCTGGCCATCATCATTATCACCGTCATCATCATGATCGTTAGTTAAGGGTATACCTAGATTTTGGCATCAGACTGGGGCTTGAATTCCGGCTTTGCCTCTTGCTAGCTGTACGAACTTGGACATGCTACTGAGCCCCCAGTCCTCATCTATAAATTGGACTATTACTACCTACTTCATAGAAATGTTCTGGCCTTAAAGGAGATAAAGCTTATAAAGGATGCAACATCAGGCCCTCAGAAGACGTTAGCCACTGCTACGTCTGCCTCGAGGTGGAGTGTAGGGGCTGGGGCCTCTGGGTCAGAGCCTCTGGGTAGCTCTGCTCTGGGGCCTGTCTTCCTGGGGAATGTTTAGATGCAGGGGGAATTGGGGGGAGGCTCTGGGGAGGGGAGCAGAAGGGAGAATTCCAGGAACCTCTGTCTCCCTTTCGCCACCAGTGGAGTAAACCGCTAGCCAGAGCAACTCTCCCCTCCCTCCCTGCCCCTGTCCCTCCATCCACCCCTCTTCTGAGAACGGGCGGAGACTGGCAGGTGTGACTCACAGCTCTGCTACTCACTGGGTGGCCTTGGGCAGGTCACTTGACTCCTTCCATTCCCTCCAGCCGGGAATAATTGTGACTGCTTCCCCCTGGCAACTGGAGAGAGTGTTAAATGAGACAGAGCGTGTGGGGCACTTAGCATAGCGCGCCCTGGGATAAGTGCTCTGCAGATTCCATCACCGGCCCCTCTCTGCTTCCTCTCCTCCTCTCACACACACCCCAGCCGTCCCACACCTGCTGCACGGATGGCGTCTTCCCAGGCCAGACGTTTAAATATTTCTCTCTGGGAAGCTGGGCTCCGGAGCCACGTGAGTGAGCCTGGATAGAGGGAGGTGACTTCAGAAATTCAGACGTTCTCTGTTCTGATGCCATTCCTCTGTGCCAGCCATGCGAGGCTGAAGCGCGCTGGACCATCAGCCACCCGCCCCAGAGCCATTACTGTTCCCTCGAGGTCCTCGGGTGCTGTCAAACGCAGGCTCGTTTCCAAGCTGTTTCTAGCATTTTTTACCTGCTCGGCCATAAAGCCCTGGAAAGTGGTGATCTGGGGATGAATAGCTGCTTGCACAAGTGCAGGGGGGAGAGACGGAGATCGGTGCCCACGTTTTTGCAGAGCTGACATTTCTGCACCTCTCCCACCCAGCGCAGTGCCTGGGCGAGTGGGATGGTGAGACCTTGGCTGTGGATCATTGTCGGGAGCATCCCAGGCCAAGCCTTGGTCTCTCGGCAGAACTTTGGAGGCTGGACTTCTCTGTTGCCAAGGAAACCAGTGTGTTCCCTGGAAAGGAAACCACAGCGCCTTTGGCTGTTAAGACGCCCCCCTCCCCACCAAACAAATGAGTTCCCTCCAAAACTGATTCCCCCAAAACTGTTGAGTCGGCAGCATCCTGCCTCCTACCTCTCAGCCTGCTAAAATTAGAGAAAGTGAAATCTGCCCCTGACCTTGTACTCGTCACCTCTTTTTTAAACATTCCGCTGTAGCACGAGGACATGTTTTGTTTTTTCTTATTTATCTTCCTCCCATGCCAGCTGGGGCTCCGAGTCCTTCTCTCCTCTTGTTGACTGGAGCCAGAAGGGGACAGACTTCCACATCTTTTTTTGTTGTTGTTATTCAGCTGTCAGCAAAAATAAAACAAGCAGGTTTATATTTGGAAAGCAGAGGGTCTCAGCCACCAGATCACTATGTCCAGAGTAGGTCACAGCCTTGTATCCCCTCATGCAACAAAGGCTTGAAATTTGATCCACAGATTTGCAGAGGGGGTGGCTTTTGTGGTCTTTACTCACATTGATTTTAAATGCCATTGGAGGAACATGGGGAATTCTCCACTAGCTGGGATGGTTCTAGAAAAGGATCCTCTGGAACACTGCTAGAGCAGTCTGGTATGGGCAGGGTCTGGAGGGCCCACATTTCCTTCCCAACCATCTTCTGATCCCTGTGCAAGGATCCATCTTCTTCACCCCATTTCACAGGCAAGGTACCTGGGCCTCAGCGGGGTTTTGAGATTGGGTGAGGGCTGGAGTTTGGATTCACAGCCAAGGCCACCCTGTGGGTCAGTTCATTAGAATACAAAACAAAACAGGAAAGAAAGGAGAGAGAAATGTGGCCAGTGTTCATTTCAAGGTCCCTGATGCTTCAGAAGAGATGGTAGAGAAGGAAAAGGATGCGAAGAGACCTTGGTCCCAAACCCGGCCACGCCCACCCCCACCCACCTTGGGCCTGGGTCTCCCCATCTGAAGAGCTGTCTCAGACCTGAAGCCTCTCGAGGCCCCTCCCAAGTCTGCCCCATGGTCAGTGTTCCCAGGGCCACTTTGTTTTGGTGATCTAAGCAGTTAATTTTTCACCTAGAAGTGACTCTCTGTTCCGTAAGTAATTTTAAACAAATTCTGTTCCCGTCCCTGGACTTCCGTGAGGGAAAAAACAAGATGCAGCTGCGTTTTCCACCGTCCTCAGCAGATAAGGGTTTGAAAGCAGTGTGCACTCCAGACCATGATCCCTTAGAGCCCCGGGCAGTGAGGGTCCAGCGCTCTGTTCAGGAGAACAGCCTCGAGGGACACAATGACTGGGCCTCAGGTCAAGCAGATGGGTCCCGAGGAACCGTCCTTTTCAGCCCCATTCTGGGTTTTCAACAGATCTTTCTTGGTGATTCCTGAACCCCTCTGTCAGATCTTGCTATTAGCATGAGGCTCTCAGAGTGTAAACTAATGAATTACAACATGATTACACAGCACATAATTAACTTTGTAATTAATATGCAACTGCCACTTAAGCTAAAACACTGCTTATAGAGATGTACAGCAATAGTAAATCACAGGTCAGAAATAGCACTTTGGAATTTTCAAAAGAATGAGCGTAAGCAGGGAATCACTTAAGGCAGTGGGCGAGTTAATTGAAAAGCAGATGAATCGTGAGCGTCCTGCTTCATTTCAATACTTTCTCCTTAGGAAAGACCCCGATGCCACCCTGCCAGGCTGACTGGCCAGGCCTGGTTAAAGGGGCACTGGGCATGTGTGGTTTTATTTCCAAAATAAGAGAGGCTTTCCTTGCCCCAACCCAGCTCACCCCCATATCTTGGCACTCTGCCCAGCCACACTGCCCCTGCTGGAGGTCTAGCTCTGCCCCTCCACCTCCAGAAAGCTTGTGGGGTTGCCCCCCAGCCCAACTCTGGGCCTTCCATAGTCTGGCCCCCATGGTGGGCATTGCCAACAGGTCGGTTAGTACAGCTTGTCTGCCTTCACCTGGATTCCGGGCTTCTGGAACTCGGGGATGCCATCTCACTTTTTTGTTGTTATTTAATCCTTTCCTCCCCCACCCTCCTGCTAGAGCATTCAAGCTGGAAAATGCCTTAGGAATCATCTCACCCAGCCAGAATTTCACCAACACCGAGAGCTGAGGGGCTGAGTGCTACAGTCACCCGGTGATGTGGGCCCAGGCCTGGCAGGAATCCCTCCCTGCATCCTCTTCCAGCCCTGTATCAGGCTGGGTGGGCCTTTGAAATGAGTCAAACCCAGGTTCCAATCCCAGCAACCCCACTGCCCCACTGTGTGACCTTAGGCAAGTTTCATAACCTCTCTGGACCTCAGTTTCCTCATCTGTGAAGTCTGAGCAACGACGCCCACCTCCCTGGGTCGGTGTGGGAATTAAGGGAGATAATGTGTGTGAAATGGCCTGGTGCAGAGTGAGCGCTCACTAGATCCTGAGTGTCGCCTGCCATCCTCAGGGGTTACAGGGAAAAGTATATGACACCTCAATCAGCCCCAGCCTTTAGGTGCTGAGAAAACAGGCCCAGAGGGAGGTCACCTGTGTGTCCACAGCACTGCACGTGTAACCGGCATGATTGGGATCCCCCAACCAGGAGCCCCCTGAGAACTGATGGCTCTTGTCCATGTTGTCCAGCTCCAGGCTGGGCACAGCCAGTGCAGAGCTGGCAAAGGGCGGTGCCCAGCGGATGAATGAACTGAAAGGCCTCTTCCAGAAGAGCCTGGAGCTGGTCCATCTGCAAAGAAGCTTTCTCAGCCCCCAGCCCCAGGATGGTGTGGATGTTGCTTGGTTTAGGGGATAGATGCTGGGTTTTGAAGTCTGACAGGCGGGTCCAAATCCCAGCTTTGCCATTTTCTGATCTTGGGCAAGTTCCTTAATCATTTTCAGTCTTATTTCTAACCATGTGTAGATGGTGCTAAGCATTCTACCTATATCATTATAAAGATAATTCACATAAAACACCGAATGCGCTGCCTGACACACAGGTACTTAATGGTGTTGTTCTTCTTATTATTCATAATTATGAACGGAGATTTCTGAGTGGCTGCTGGAGGGCCACCTTGGCCTGTGGTCTCCCTCTAGAGTTCTTGGCTTGGGTGGGGCAGGGGAGGTGCCAGCATCCCCAGACAACCCAGACTCTTGCGTCAGGCAGCTCAGTTGACCTTCCAACTCTGGCCTTTGCCCTTCCAGAAAGTGACCTGGGCTGCCCTTCTCCTGACCTGGGCCAGCCTTGCGCGGGGCGGGGAGCTGCGGGGGCCCTCAGGCAGGCTCCTGGTTGGTTGGGTACGTTCTAAGTGGTGGTGGCCTCATGCATCTGGCCATAACATTGGATTCAGAATCCAGGGCCCCAGGCCTCCTGGGCGGTGGGTTTCAGATCTTGGAGTGGGTGCTCTGTGACTTCTCTTCCTGCGACCAGAAACACTTCAGTTTCTGGTCCACCACCCCATTGGGCACCCCTCCCCCAGCCTGCCAGCCTACTGGTCTTCCTCTGCAGTCTCTCTCCCTGCCATCCAGCCTCTTCACCCTACAGCCACTCCCCTTAGGTTGGAATTTGTCAAAGGCAGTTCCTGGGAAAACTAGCTCTATGGGATTTTAAAACGTGTTTAGTGAAAAAAGTATTTTGCTCTCTAGTCACTTTGGGAAAAGCCAGATTCTTTAAGGCCCTTCGCATGGAAGTGTGCTTCCTCCCCTCCAGAGGGGGTAGAATATGCAGCTTTCACCGAACGATCTGACCAGAGAATCCTTCGCTCAGGGAGGACCCATTTCCAAGGAACAGACCTCAGGCAGCCTGGTCTGGAGTGTCCTGGCCACTGCCCTCCTTCTTCCCAGAATAGGCCTCCTTCAGTGACAGTGCCCACCTGGACAGATCCCACGTGGGCGTCCAGGCACTGCTTTGCAGCAGCCGTGCTCAGTTCACATGGCCCAAAGCACTGACCCTCTTCCCCCTTCCTTCTGGAACTTTTCACAACTGGCCTTTGCCACAAGGACAGATCCCTCCAGCTCCTCAGCGTGGCCTTCTGGCCAGTGGGCACGGGGCCCCTGCCTCAGCCGCCCACGTGCTCTGAGGTGCCCGGCACTGAGGCTCAGGGTGGCTCCCAGAGGCCCCGGTGTGAGGGCTAGTGGTGGGGGCAGCCTCGCCCCCTCCCCTCCATCCAGAGCCCGGCCCCTTTCATTGTTGCATAAGCTGAGCCTCTGCCTAAGATGTTGTTGCAAGGTTGAAAAATAAGTTTTAAAACTAGGTTTCTAAAAACAGTTGAAGGTCTTTAGTGTCTAGAGTGGTTGGCTTTTAACTCCCCCCGCCCCCCAGCAAGTACCGGCTCCTCTCTGGCCCCCTGTTTCCTCCTGCCTGCGATGGAGACGATAAGGCCCACCTGGGTCCTGTGTAGAGCCAGGGCCCAGGTGCTTGGGGCTGTGCTAAGTGCTTCGTATTCACTAACTCATTTAACGAACACAGCATCTAGGCACTGTTATTATCGCCTCCGTTTTACAGATGGGGAGACTGAGGCACTCGGAGAACAGCATTTTGCTCCAGGTCACAGAAGCTAGAAAGTGAAAGAGTCAGGATTTGAACCCAGCTTAACCGCTAAGCTGTACTGCCCGTGTAAATGAGGTGATAACAAGGGTCAAATGAGGTTATGACATCGGTGCTTTGTAAACTGTAGAGTGCCTTGCACAGTGAGAGTGTCAAGTCAGCACACGATTTTGGAGCACCGAGTGTGAATTTTTGTCTCTCAGCAGACATTCAGGAAGCATGTTTTCAGGCTGCCTGTGGGGTGCCCAGCTTGTCCCTGGAGGGTTCCAGGGATGAGGCTCCCACTCCCAGCCTGGGTCAGGTGTGGTTTAGTCCCTGAATAGCCTCATACCCAGAGATTCCCCGCGTGCAAATTTGATGGCAGCCAGGGTGATGGGCACCAGATCCCAGCTGACTCACCCCCTGCACCACAGGCCTTCTAGAAAGAGGCAGGACTTACGGGGTCAGTGTGCCAGCTTCAGCCCAGCTGGGACGCCAGAAATCCACACGGAGCCACGGGGACGTCACAGGGCTTCTGCAGAAAAAAAACCACAGATGCTCCCCAGGGAGAGCAGAGCCCTTGCTCCCACCAGGCCGGGCATAGCCTGTCATAGTCACCCTGTCCTTCCCCACCCCCCCACCTCGAGACCCCTGAGAGCTCCCCAGGGCAGGCCCCTATTTGAGCGGTCTGGGCCCGCAGGCCTGCCCTCAGCCGGCACCTGCAGGAGGTGCCTGGACATGGGTGGGCAGAGAGAGCCAAGAAGTTCAGGGCAGCCAGGGCTCCCGAGGCCTGGCTGTGGCCCTGGCCCCACTTCTGACCCAGAACAGAGGCTCAAGGCTCTGCTCCACCTCCACCCCTGCCCCTGCCCTGGGCCTCAGTTTCCTCATCTGTAAATGATGGACCTGAGCAGATCCCCAGATCCATTCTAGATCTAAGCCATGAGGACTGCTTGCTTTTATCATCTGCCACTTTCAGTGCAAATAAGTCTTTTTAAAAATCTGACAGTTCATAGGAACTAACTAAAAGAAAAGGTATACACGTAAAAATAAAAGCCCAGGCTCAGGAGAAACAGCTACTGTCCTGGGCCAGCCTGTGTCATCCCTGTGTGACTGGGTAGTAATCACCCACCCACTCTGAGCCTTAATCTTCTCCTCTGCAAAATAGGATAATACTGTCCACAAGCTGCTCTGAGGCCGTGGTTGATGTAAGCTTGCTTGAAATGTGGCTGGCTTGCCTGAGTGGTCCATACGTGGGCTGTCAGCTCAAGAAGAGCCTGGCTCTGACTCCCAGTTTAGGGAAAAGAGGACTAAGTCAGGAACTGGGAAATCTACATGCAGGTCTCTGCTCATGCCTTGACTGGCTGGTGACCCCAGGCTAAGCTCTCCTCTAGGCCTCTGGTCACTCTCCTTTTAAAAATGGAGCTGCCCAGGACTTCCCTGGCGGTCCAGTGGTTAAGGCTCCGCGCTTCCAATGCAGGGGGTTCGAGTTCAATCCCTGGTCAAGGAACTAAGATCCCACATGCCTCCTGGTGTGGCAAAAAAAAAAAAAAAAAAAAAAAAAAAAAGAAAGGAGCTACCCAGAGGTTTTCTTCTCATGTGTCGGTACCAAGTGGTTAAGAATGGCTGGGCAGAAGCGTGTGTGGAGGATTGGCTGGGGCATGTCTGGACCCAGTGGGAAGAGTGCAGTGACTGATTAGCCATGCTTGTCATGGGTGCAGGAGGTAGGAGTAGCATCCCATACACCACAGCCCTGTGTGCTTCTTAAGGGCTCATCTAGTTATATCTGACTCTCCCTTGGACATGCCATTGCCCCTGCCCTTGTCTGGAGCTCCTGGAGAATGCCAGGTGAATGGATTTGGAGCCTTGAGGGGCTGGGGTAATGAAGACACAGTGGAGAACACCTCTTTGTCCTAGAGTTGGAGCTGTAGGAATATCTGCAGGGTATTTACAGCCTTCTAGAGGACACCAGATGGTAGTCAGGGGACCCTGGCTCTACGTCCAGCTTCATCCCAACCTGTGATCTCTGAGTGCCCTTAAGGAACTGTTTCCACCCTCCCTCTTTCCCACTTCATGGCATCTGAGCCTTTTGTCTGGCACATATAGGTTCAGTACTTGTTCAGTTTCTCTTTTCATTCTGAGGAAACAAAAAGCAGAGGTGGCATAGCCTTGGGAATGAGAGAAAACCCAGCAAACTTATCCAGGGCTGAAGCTGGCCCTCCTTCACCTTTTGGGGAGAGAAGCTGTCAGTGAAAGTTCACTCTGAGGTCACGGACTTGGAGTGTGGCCAGAGGGTGGCAGGAGGGTTTGGCTTCAAGGGCATGGCCTGGGCCTGCTAAGGTGTCACATGCCCCCCAGGGGGAAGAGGCACACCCAAGTACAGCTGGGATTCCCAGCACAGCGTGGGTCGGGACAGTGCGCTGGCACCTTGGTCAGCATAGCATCAACACGTGTTCTCCCAAATCAGCCATCCTCTCCTCTGGATTAACTCTTGTGTCCCAGAACAGGTTGTCAGGTGTACAAGGCTGCCCTCAGGAAGCCTCCGGGGTACATTGTGTTGTCCCATCAACGACCATTGACAGTAGGGGTTCCTGTAGAGGAGAGCGGGAGCTAGGAGATGGGGTCATGGAGAGAAGTAGGTCCACCCTTCCAGGAACCTCAAGTGCCAAGCCAGAGCATCTGAACTCTGTGGCCAGGAGGTGTGGAGCCTGGTCGAGTCTTGTCGTGGGGCACTCCCGGAGTTGAGGAGGGGGACCTGGATTTGGAAGAGCTGTTGTCCAAATCAGGATTTCTCTTTTCAGAACACTGCGCCTTGAGTGACTTCACTTACTCAGCTCCTCAGCACAGTGGGCCGGGAGGCGATGCACCTTTCTGTTTGACAGATGAAGGCTTAGGGAAATAAAATGCCCTCCCACAGTCTCCCAGCCAAGAAGGTCTGGCTCTCAGGGCCCACCCCCTACCCAGGGCCCTCACCCCATGCAAGGCCACAGGGTGACCCAAGGGCCTGCTCCAGCTGCCTGGCCAAGAATGGGAAGCAGCTGGTCCCGGTCAGCTGCCTAGAGTTGCCTCTTCCCTCCCTCTCCCCACTCATGTCTGTCCCTCTGCACCACCTCCCTGACTTCCCTGGGGTAGGACACAAAGTCACTCTGATTGTCTCTGTTTCACCACCACCCTATTCCTCTGCCTCCAGGCGGTGTGTCTGGTGCAGGCTGCAGAGCTGCTACACCTCTCTGAGCTCCTTTACTTTTAAGAGGAGGAAGGCATCAAACTCCATCAGTGCTTGCTTAACTTCCATCACTTTCATACCATTTATACTATGTTTAAAATGGTTCTTTAATCCTTTTAGGTTTGCCATCCCTCCCTTATTTAACCCTGTGCTAAAAAATAATATCCACGAACTCACCAGTGATAATTGTTCTAGTCCAAATACTTCACTATGAAAATGTACAAGTTTTGCCCATGGACCACCTAAAATCATCTTCGTTCCACCAGTGGTACACACATCACTCTTTGGAAACCCTAGACCGGGTTATCAGAGTCTCTCTCCATCTTCAGATCCTCTGATTAGGGCTGAGTCATTGGGTTTTCAGCTCTTGCCACTCTGGGCCCAATGATGGCCATCCATCCACACATCCATCCATCCATCTAATACACATTGCTGAGCACCTGCTGGGTACCAGGCCCTAGGCTTGGCTCTGGGAATCCATAACTGGAAGACATCCCAGCTGACGGGGGAGCCGGGTACAAAGACACCCCACTGGTCTAGTACCACCAAGTTGGCGGTGCGTGACAGGGGCACTGAGGACATAGAAGTAGATGTGAGTGGCTCTGCTGGGGGAAACCAACCAAGAGGCTGACCGTTGAACCAGGCCTTAATGGATGAAGGGGGCCAGGCATTCTGGGCTGAGGCAAAGACGTAGAGGTGTGATCTTCAGAGCACAGTCCAGGAGGCAGGGAGCAGCCCCACGTGGAGGACACAGGATCAGCGGGGAGTAGTGGGAGGTGGGGGCCAGGCAGAGGAGGACCTAGAGTGACACTGTTACACTCAGGTCACTGTTGAACCCAGGGCCCACGACATCTGCCCCTCTTGGAGTCTGAAAAGTAGAAAGGGGCTGGTCAGGATGGGTCCCCTGGAACCCCAGGCTCTGCCACCAGGCTGACCAGCAGGCACGTCCCAAGCTCCTTGGCCCTGGCAATGTCTTGGAATGCAGCCTCTGCTCTGCAGACTGTAGGTATAGTCCCCCCACCGCTGTTGTCGGCACTGCTCTCCCTGGGGGAATCTGAGCTGCAGATGTGCATGGTGATTGAATTGTTTCTGCACACCACTGCTCACACAGCTCCCCTGGGGACCTGCCACTTGCCTGTGCAAGCTGTCAGGAGTTGTGTGTGCTCTATACATCTGGGCCAGCCCTCAAGTGTGTGCATATACCTATGCGTAAGTGTGCAAAGGGGGTACATAATTATGTGGGTGTGCACACACATATGCAAATGCCTCTCCCCTGGGTGCTTGTGTGTTAAGTGTGCCAGTTAACTTGTTTGGCCTCAAAAGGGAAAAATAAAACACACTGATGTTAGTACTGCTGATGTCAGCCCAGGGAGCTGCCTCCAGGGCTCCAGGACCCCACTTTCCACGGGGCAGCTGAGAGCACCCTGCTCCCCGTTTCTAGGGAGGAGCCTACTGAGGGCCATGTACCTCCCCCAGCATTTCAGACCAGGAGAGATGCTTCCAGGGAGCCTGGAGATGACCCAGGGCCCTCCTTAGACCCCGACAGATGGGTTCCAGTCCTGCTCGCCCTTGTCTCCCCTGTGTCCATCCTGCTGCATGAGGACCCGAGACCCGGTGGTTCCCAGGTGCCCTTTCAGTTCTCAACAGTCTACTCTCTGAGCAGCCCTACCTGCCTGAGAGCAGCTAGCTTTTCCTGAGCGTGTCTTCTGTTCTAGGCTCCTCTGAGGCTGAACTTGCCCATGCCCCGCTAGTGGTGAGTCGTGCAGAATGGAAGCTTGGCCCTTTCAAGAGCTCCCCTGGGAGCTGAGAAGACCGGCCAACCCAGATGTCACCATCAGAAAACCTGCCTACGTGCAGTTAGGGCAAGCTGAGCATAAGCTGCAAGGAAAAGTGTGTAGCAGAGAGAGGGGCAGTGTCTGCGGTCTTAGGTGACCCTGGAACAGCGGTTCTACCAGAGTTTCCTGGGCCTTCAGGCTCCCCACAGGCCTGCCTTGAGACAGGCTTCTCAGTCAAGCATCCTACACTGGTTGAGATGGCATTTTCCAAACAGCTGGAGCTCCTGACACCAAAATCCTAAGATGTTGAGTTTGAAGGGCTGCCAGCGGCCTGCTAGCCTTCATTTTACAGATGGGAAAACTGAGGCCTGGAGGAGGGTGGCAGAGCTGGGCTGCCTCCAGGCCCCCAAGCTGACTAGCTGTGCATCTCCTGCAGGCTGGTGGCTGCTCAGACCAGGAGAGAGGGCCAGGGGCCACAGGCGGTTGACTGCCTGAGCTCACTCCCCATTGGGAGGCAGGCAGATGGCAAGAAGGGCTGAGGCCGTGGGTACACCCAGGGCCGGGCCAACAGTGATCTCCAGTTGGGAGGGAGCCCGGCCTCGGTGGGCACTGGAGTTGCAGCCGCCACGGAGGATTTGTAGCAACTCGACTCTTAGCTTAGAGGAGTCCAGGCTGGGAGGAGAGAGACTGCAGCCAAGCCCAGCAACGCTCCTGCGGCGGAGAGCGACCTCTGCTGGCCGCTGAGCGCTCGCCACTTCCCGGCACTGGCCAGCAGGCAGGGAGCCCAGTGGCGCCAGGATGGCCTTAGAAGCAAGTGGATGGGTTTGGACAGGTTGGGTGGAACCAGGGGAACATCGCTTGGGCTGAGGCACAGCCTTGGGTGGGGACTTCCAGGAGGCTCTGACAGTCTTAGAGGAGTTGAAAGAACAACACATTAATGGTTAGAAAGGCAGAGGGTTTGAATCTCAGCCCAACACTGTCCCGGCTGTGTGATCCTGGGCAAGTCACTTCACCTCTCTGAGCCTTTTAGGATTGAGTGAAATATCAGTGCACAGGGCCTGGCCTGGTGCCTAAACACAGCAGGTGCAGAACTAATGGAATATCTCAGACTGCCCCTCAGTGAGCTGTTAGCTCTCTCATGCCTCGTTCAGCCCTCCTCCTCTCTCCATGTCCATAATCTTTAGCCTTCTAGGCCTTGACCCTTTTTCTGCAGGGGTGGAGCCTCCAGCCCCATCCATTCCTGGTGTTAATAACCCCAATTTCCCAATGATCTTGGTGGTTTAAAAATGTCACCTCACCTGTGAGTATCTCCTTAATCAGCCAGACATTTTGTTCTTTTATAGATTAAGACATACACGACACGCAGTTGTCCCTGTGATGTCTCTCCTGTCAATGCTCTGGGTCTCACAGGTGTCCCAGGCCTAGCCATTCATTTCTTGGTTGCTACAACATGGAGCCCCAGCCTGGGAGAAAAGCCCCCTGGTGTCTAGATCCAGCCCAGACATGCTGTGTGACCTGGGAAACAGCACCTGTGGCCCTCAGGCTCCCCAGAATAAAACCAGCTGAACTCGGGGTAGTGGGAGACCTCAAAACACCTTTGGCCAATGATATTCTGAGCATCTTTGAATCCAGAAGCTAACTCAGTCCAGCCACTGGCCTCTAGAAAAGATTGCCCGTGAGCCAGAGTGGAGACAAACCCGACAGTCTATCTCCCCTTTACTGTTTGCTTCCTCGGGGGAAACCTGTGACCCCCTGCCACAGCTCAACAGGGAAGGACAACCTCTGGGCCCCCAGGTGGCTGTCTGGGTGAGTCTGGACTCCTGGTGCCTGCTTGGGTCTTCCCTGGGTGGGCTGAGCAGCCCCAGTCCCCAGAAATGATCTGTCAGTCATTCTACAAGCATTTATCAAGGCCCCACTAGGTCTCTGACACTAGAGACAAAAGGCTGTGCCCATCCTGGGAAAAGTTCCTACTTTTCTTTCTTTCTTTCTTTCTTTTTTTTTTTTTTTTTTTTTTTTTGGCCGAGCCGGGTCTTCGTTGCAGCACACGGGATCTTCATTGCGGAATGCAGACTCTTAGTTGCGGCATGCAAACTCTTAGTTGCAGTGTGCATGCGGGATCTAGTTCCCCAACCAGGGATCGAACCCAGGCCCCTTGCATTGGGAGTGCGGAGTCTTACCCACTGGACCACCAGGGAAGTCCCCCAAAAGTTCCTACTTAGAGACAGAGTGTTGTGTGGCCACCTAATCCCTCACCAGATTTCCACAGTGCAGGTTTCTAGCCCCCTGGGCAGAAACTTCATCAACAGCACCCCCTGCTGGCCTCTTGGGCCTCCACAGGCCCTTTGTCCTGGTTGGCTGCAGCCTGCAGCCAGGGGATTGAAGCCTGCACAGGCCTGGGGTTTCTTTGTATTTTCCTTCAGGCTTCTCCTGACTTGGCGCAGGCCTTTGTTTTTTTCTGGGTTTTTTTTTTGGCTGTGTTGGGTCTTCGTTGCTGTGCGCAGGCTTTCTCTAGTTGCGTCAAGCGGGGGCTACTCTTCGTTGCGGTACGCAGGCTTCTCGTTGCAGTGGCTTCTCTTGTTGCGGAGCACAGGCTCTAGGCGTGCGGGCCTCAGTAGTTGTGGCACGTGGGCTCAGTAGTCATGGCTAGCGGGCTATAGAGCACAGGCTCAGTAGTTGTGGTGCACGGGCTTCATTGCTCCGTGGCATGTGGGATCTTCCCTGACCAGGGACTGAACCCGTGTCCCCTGCATTGGCAGGCGGATTCTTAACCACTGCGCCACCAGGGAAGTCCCGAGGCTTTTGTTTAATGGGTCCCTTTGGTTTGGCGTCCCTGCCCCACTGACTGTGGAAATGGCACTCTCTAATTGGGACCCTGGCAGCCAGTGTTCACTCATGTCCTGGGTGGGGCTGGAAAGACCCAGCTCCCTGTTTACCTCACCAGGCCAGGTACCTGGGAGACCACCAGGGTCTCTTCCACTCAGATGGCATCTGGCACCAGGAACTGAAGTGGCCTCACCGAAGGTGGCATTGGCTCACTCCTACTCTGGGCCCCACCTATGTCCCTGCTTCCCCCACCAGGGTTTGTCCCTGGTCCCTGGAGTCCTCGTCATGTGAGCACTGGCTGAGGTTCCATGCAGGTAAACTCAGCAGGAGAAACCCAGCCCCTGCTTGGGGGACCTACAGGTATAGCAAGGGGAGTGACCCTGTCACCACTCTCCCTGCTGACACACACACCTACAAGACGGTGGTACCCTCCACCCTCCCTGGCCCATCCCCAGTACCTGTACAAAAGTTTTGGTTGTAGTGGGAAAGCCAGGATTCTGGAGCTGCTACTATAACCCCTGCGCTTCAGTTTCCTCATCTGTAAAGTGGGGATATAGTAACAGTGTCCTTGCCTAGTGCCTGGACCAGCACCTAACTTGTAAGAGGAATTCAACAAAGTCACCTAATAGGTGACATGGAGTGGATATGGGGTTACACCAAGAGTTCCATGAACTCAAGAAACTGATTTCGTTTTCATCTCTCATGCCCCGTAGAGCTAGCACAGTATAGATATTGATAAGTGTTTACTAGGTGAGTTGGAAGCATGCATGGATTGGGCAAAAGGGGAGGCTGGAGATGTTTGGGTGGGTGGGTGGATGGACAGACGGGCATTTAAATGGATAAGTAATGGAGAAGTTGGATATCTGGGTATGTAAATGTGTGATAGTGGTGTGAATGGAGGGATGCTGGTGGGGTGAGGGTAGGAGAAATCAAAGTGGGGATGCTACTACCCCCATTTTTACCTTTTTGCTGGAAAGCTCCAAGATCAGGTGAATCCAGCAAGCATTTATCAAAGTACAAATGCCTAAATGACCCAGAAACTCCACTTCCAAGAGTGTGTTCTCTAGATTAAGTCACACATAATGACGTGGCTGATATAAAAAGCTATCCTTCAACACTGTTTGCAATTAAAAAAAATCTGGGGACAGCTCAGGCCTCATCACTTGGGCTAGAATGTGAGCCCCTGGAGCAGAAGGGCCTCTTCTAGGACCTCGGGCCTCAGGACAGCACCTGGCAGGGGTGGACATTCAGATGGCAGTTGGATAAATGATTCATCAGTGCCTGGGAATACTGTGCAGCCATTAAGAAATGAAAAGGCTCTTTATGTCTTGATGTGGAATAAACTTTGAGATATTATTAAGAGGAAAAAAGCAAGGTCCAGATAGTGTGTACAGAATGCTATCGTTTTATGGGCTTTTTTTAAAGGAGTGGCAGGGGGTAGTACACATAGATATTTGCTTCTCTAAGATGAGTCCCTCAGAAGGAGACGGATGACACTGGTTCTCTCCGGAAAGGCCCCTGGGGGCTGAACAAGGCCAGCACTTCACTGGACACCTGTGATTTTTGAACCACGCAAATGAGTTGCCTTTTCAAGCACAAAGGGAACAATAAGAAGTGCTTTAAAGGAGCTGTGTAGTGAAGAACTCCTTGGAAGAGGAACAGGGCATTCTTCACGAGGCTGCGGCCAGGCATGGTGTCAGTTTCCCCAACCAGGGTGCCCGTGCTGGGGGCAGAGAGCCAGGGCATGGGAGCAGACAGGCAGACAGACACGGTCCAAGCTTCCACTAGCCATGGGACTTGGCAGATGTCAGACCTCAGTTTCCTCATCTGTAAAATGGAGATGCTTCTAGTCTTACAGAGTAGGCTTGAGGAGTCAAGAAGAGAATGCAAGGTCCCAGCCTACAGAAAGTACTTGGTAGATGGGACCTGGTGACATGGACAGAGATGAGGGGCCTTCAGGGGGCAGTGTTTTGGGATAGCAGAGAAGACCAGGTGCTGGGGGCCTCTGTTGAGCACTCTGTGTCTGACCCATGTGTCTGCAGCCTGGCTTATGGGAGGGCAAACAGTCAGTGATGAGCAGACTTATGCTTTGGCCCGAGGACCTGGACCCATGAGCAGTGGGGGTACCAGAGGTGAAACCTCTCTCTTCTCTCTCTGTCTCGCTGCCTCTCCTCCTCCGTCGCTATCTCCATCTCTGCCTTTGCAGTCGAGGCCTCCCTGGAGAGGCCTGGGGGCTCCAGGGGCCTCCTCACATGCATGTTCATGTGCCCCAGGCCCAGCGCCATTCAGGAAGAGTGAGCCTGTTGAGTGTGACAGCTGTGTCCCCCAACCACTCGGCCGTGAACTGGCAGTCAGAGCCCCGGGGCCTCGTTCGAGCTCTGACACAGGTTCCCTGTGCCACCCCGGGTAACCCCCTTCCTCTCTCTGAGCCTCAGTCTCCTTATCTGGAAAAGGGGGACGGTGCTGAGGGCTGCCCTCCTTCTTCCCCAGGAGGGCAAAGGGGAAACATGGAATTGTGGTTTGCAAACTCTAAGGCTTGGGGGATTCGGGGAGGGCACGCATGACGGGGCTGCTGCACTTAGACCACACACGCAGTCAGGGTCGTCATGTGGGAAGATCCCTGTGCACACGTGCACACACACGCACCCATACGCACACACGGCTACATCGAGTGGGTAAGCCCTGTGCCGGGAACCTGCGGATGGAGCCGTCGTCCCAACCACCACCGCCCAACACGCACGTGTGTGTAGAAATGCGTGGTGGACACGCCTGCCCAGTGCCCACATGAGCCACCCACAGAGAACACGCAGGAGCACCTCCTGCCGTCAGCCCAGATGGGGTTCCCCCAGGGCTGAGCGTGGAGGAGCGCTGGCTGGCCCTGGCCGCAGTTCCTCCTTCCAGCGCGGGGCTGCCCGGGGCAGAGGCCACCACAGCTCACGAAGGGCCCTGGAACCCGCTGGGAGCCACTGAGGCCAGCACACCTGTGTCGGGGCAGGAGGGTGGAGATGAGGCCGGCACAACCCCAGTGACACCCACTCTCCTCTGTCTTCACAGGCTGGACAACGTTCATGGCTCTCGGGTAGAACCCAGTGAAACGGCCAGAATGAATTCTATGGACAGGCACATCCAACAGACCAATGACCGACTGCAGTGCATCAAGCAGGTGGGTGTGTGGCCCGGGCTTGCCCCTCCACCCCTGGCAGCCAGGCCCGCTGGCGAGGGCAGGGCAGGCGAGGTGGGCAGAGCACTACACAGCCCTATACTGTGTAGCTGAGCGCCAGAGGTGCTGGGTGGAGGTGACAGTGGGCAAGGCTGACTGCCTAAGTCTCCCCAGCTGCCCACCTCGTGAGAATGTGGCTGGCATGGACCAGCCTCACACTGGCATCACTCACCTGGGTTCAAATGCCGGCTCTCTCCTGTCCCTTCCCTTCCCTTCCCAGCTGGATGACTTTGGGCCAGTGTCGTGCCCTTTCTGAGCTCTGCTGTGCGCTCTGGGCTGTTTTGAGGATGCAGTGAAATGCCTAATCTCCTTCCCGGACCCAAGCTCCCCACTCCTCTGCTCCAGGGGTTCTCTGTAAAGAAATAGAAAAGGAAAGGTCCTGGGAAATTCAACCGTCTTACAGAAAAGAAAACCAACGCCCAGAAGGGGGAAGGGAGTCACCCGAAGTCACACAGTCCAGCCCCACTGGTGCCAGGAGGGCCTCGTCCCAGAGGGTACAAGTTCTCCCTCCTGCCTTTGCTCACACCAAGCTTAAGACGTGATTCGCCTGCCGGTACCCTGCCTGGATTGTTCACGGCGGGCTCAGAGGTCCCCACTTTAAGAAGCCTGGTTACGCTCGGGCAGGCAGATGCCCCCCAGTGGTGACCAAGAGTGATGCGGCCACCCTCTGGGCTCAGCCTCCCTGCAGCCCAGGGCAGCAGTGTCCCTGCACAGGCTCCGGTGTTGTTTTACTCCAGGAAGGAGCAGGGATGGCGGAAGGGGCAGAGGCTTTGACATCAAACCAACCTGAGCCCAAATCCTCACTCCTCCCCTTCCCCACCACGGTATAATCTCAGGCCTGTCCCTCTGAGCCTCAGTTTTCCCCGTGAAGTGGGTCCAATAAGGCCGACCTCGTAGGACGCTCTGAGGACATTGTGGGCGGAGCACGTAGCCCAGGCTGGCACGTGGCAGGTGATCAGCTCACTGTGGCGGGGGCTCTTGTCCTCAGTGTCTCAGTGACAGGGAGGGGACAGCTGTGGCGAGGCCCCTGGCATAGGCGGGCTTAGCTGGCAGCTCGGGGAGCCAGCATAGCCCTGTGGCCTCAGGACCCCGGGGGGAGGCAGGGGCAGAGCTCACAGTCCCCCCCCAAAACAGCATGCCCCCCCCAACAGCATGCCCCCCCCCCAACACCAGGGCCCAGTGGAGCTGTGGCTAGTCGGCAGGCATGAGGGATGTGTGCTGTCCCATTAGCATCATGCAGAGCAATCTCGGAAGCCTGGGCCGGGTCTGAGGAGAGGAAATTGAAGAAGACTTGTTACAGATTGAACTCCGCGGAACAGCTCTCCCAAACGCCAATTACGCCTCTGTTCCCCATCACAGAATAGAAACCAGACGATGGGCTCCTCCTCCCCTGCCCTTCCCTCCTCCTCCCTCTCCTCCTTCTCCTCCGCCTCTAGGCTCTGCGGGACTCTCTCCCAGCTCTGCCTTTGACCCAGTTTCTTCCGCCCATGAGGGATCAGCTGTCAATGGCTCCACCCGCAATAATACAGTCAAGCCCCTATGCCAGAGCCCTCTGTGTGCTGGGCAAACAGCTCCCCCTAAAACCTGCTCACAACTTGACTTTTCTCTCTGCGTCTGATTCCCTGCAGGAATCAGAGTGCCCTTTAGTCCCTGGGCCTCCCAGGGATCCAGCGGGGGCAGAAGCCCACCCAGGAGCAGCCCTCTCGAAGCATGGCACACAGGACTCAGATTTACCAGTCAGCGAACCTGAGCCCCCGTTCCACCACTCATTGGTTTCCTGACCTTGATTAAGTCACCGCTTCATCTCCCGTCGTCTGTAAATGGGCATCGTGATGCATACCCAGCCATTGGGTCCCAGAGCTGCTGAAAAGCCAGGGATCGCCTCCACTGCCCTCCCCCGGCCTGCCCTGCACACACACACACAGACACACACACACGGAGCTCTGCGTTTGGGCCAGAGAGTGGCACACCTCTGAGGGTGAGCAGGCTGTCCAGAGGCCCCCCCAACCCCGGGCTATCCAGAGCTCCCTGTGTGTCCTCCACGCCCACGCCCGCACTTCCAGGCAGACACAGCTCAGCACTGATGTCTGTCTGCTCCTCAGCTGCCCCAGAGGGCGACCGCGGCTGGCTGAAGACTGTTGATTCTCAGATGTCCCGTATCCTAATCAGAAGAGAAAGGTCTGCGTGCCCTGAGGATGATGCATGTGTTGGCTGTGCCTACCTCTGGCTGGTGGAGCTGTGGCTCCCATCGGGGGCCTCACAGCCTCCGACTCTCGGTCCTGCCCGACTTCTACAGCGCAGGCTTCCCTGTCCACCCACCCCGGTTCTAGCCACTGCTGGCACTCGCCAGCCCCCGAGCACCCGGCTATCCATCTTCCCTCCAGGCCTCTGTCTCAGCTGCCTTTCTCCTTTCTCAGCCTCAGGTACAGGGAGAACCAGTGCCCCCTCTACAACATGCCCTACTCATGTCCCCACAGGCTTCTCTGGGCTACACGTGCAAAGCCATGCAAATCAGCTAATTCCTGCACAGCAACCTCCCCAAACCCCAGGTGCCCTTTTGAGTATCTGCACTTCCCATTTCTGAGCCCTGGTGCTTCCTGGGCACCCAGCTACCTCACCCATCCTGCTCTTTCTCCCTTAAGATACAAGCCCTGCAAGGTATACATCAGGTCTCCCACCAGGCTGAGTTCCTCAGGGGCAGAGGATGTGCCGTATTCCTCTGTAAGTCAGCAGAGTCCAGGCCAGGTTGGGGCCCAGATATGTTGGGGAAGAATGAGAGAGGGGTGGACTGACAGATCGATAGCTAAGGGAATGAATGGATGGGTGGATGGATGGACAAATGGAAAGGCAGTTAGGTGAGCGGATGGTAGGTGGATATAGATGATGGATAGATGAATGAATGGATAAGTGGGTGGTTGGATAAGTTCTGGATGGATAGGAAGATAGGTAGATGAATGGATGGATGAGTGATGCATAAAGTAGTAAATGGATGAATGGGTTGGTGGGCAAGTAGATAGATGCATGGATGAATTGATTGATTTTTGGATGGATGGATGGGTAGATGGATGGATGGATCATTTGATTCGCAGATGAACTGATAAGATGCATTCATCACTTGGTCTGGGTAGCCAGTCCCTAATCTAGGCATTGGTGTCCCCAACTCCTGTTCCAACAGACTCAGTGGCCAGTGGATATAGCCCAGGAGGATCTTCTGAGAAATTGTAGAGATGGGCAGGCTTCCTGGGGAGGGATGAGGTATTAGTATCCAGTAACAGCCACAGCCAGGGAGGCCTCTGCCTGTGATTCAAATCTGTGCTCCCATCCCCATATCATCAAAGGGTAGCCAAGCTCAGCCCACCCAGCCCTGGCCCCTCCAGTGGGGACCCGTTCTGAAGCTGCCAGATTGCTGGCCAGCTCTGCAGATGGACCATCCTTTGGCCAGCTAGCCTCTCACTAACCATTAATGCATGGACTTGGCCTCGTGCCAGTTTGGGGGGTTCTGGAGGTGAATTGGGCCCTAATTCTGCTCTCAAAGAGCTTGCAGGAGAAACAAGAAACTGTACAGAGGTCCTAGCATATTGAGCAATAACAGTCTTTACCTGACACCTACTCTGTAATGGGGATGTCATGACGTATGTTGTTTCTAAACTTTGCAGCAGCCCTGCGAGCTGTCCCCACCCCATTTTGCAGATGAGAGATCTGAAGCTCAGGAACACACCCAGGCTGTGTGACTCAGTGGCCGAGATGGGGTTTGGTCCAGGTCTATCCTGTTCATTTCACTGCATCACGTAGCCACCTTGTAGTCTAAACAGATGACAAAAGCACAGAGAGGGCAGGAGGTTTGGCCAAGGCCACAGAGCCACAGAGCAGTAGCTACTGAATGAGGTGCTTGACGTCCTTTCTACCAATGACTTGCACCCACGAGTCACTACCCATAGCCCAAGCCGAAGGCCACGTGAACTGGCTGGGTCTAGAGTGGAGAAGCTCAGAGGTGGGCTGGACCGATATGGGAGGCTGGGTGCTTGGGGGCCAGAACAAAACTGGGCCCATGAGACTGGGAGCCCAAAGCCCCAAAGAGGTGTGCCTAGGGTGGGAGTGCTGTTAGGTGGGCAACTCTGAGAGCACCAGTCGGTGGTTGTTGACCCTGCTAATTGGGTGTGACATCATGGAAATAAACGGAATAACTCAGTTAGCAGAGGGAGACTGCTAGGCAGGGAATTAACCGATTTGCATGGCTTTCCACGTGGAGACCAGATGCCGCCCGTGGCCTTGGAGGCGGCAGGTTTTAGAGAGGGCACAGACGGCAGAGGCGAGGGTCCAGTGCTGCCCTCTCAAAGGGTCTGCTTCTAGCCGTGGAAGTCCTCCTGTCTTCTGCAGGAAGATCACGCGCAGGGAGCTCTGTCTTTGCAGAAAGAGCCATGTGTGGGGCTAGTGCGGGACCTGCCGAGTGCACAGCGGAGCCTTTGGGAGACAGAGTCGGGGCCAAGGGCAGCCCCACGCGTGTGAGCATCCCACGCTCCAGGTGCTCCGCCAGGGGCCATAAAAGCCTCATCTTGTTTAATCCTCACCGTGGCCCCACAGCGGAGGGCTGTGGTGCTGCACGCTTGCCCTCTTTCTTTCCTTCATCTCTCCCTCTCCCTTTGCTCCCACAGAGGGAGGATACTCCAATTCATTTCTCTTCCCTCCATCCGCTTTTAAATCTTGCCTTTCACAAACCACGTCGTAACAGCAGTGATGAAACCCTAAGCAAGACAAAAATTCCCACCACCAAGCCGTGATCTGCCATCCCCATTTTACAGATGAGGTGACTGAGGCTCAGAGAAGGGAGGGGATGCCCTAGGTCAGTAGATAGTTGTGGATGAAGGCAGTGTGACTCCAGGGCGCCAGCCCCACAGGGGCTCCCCCAGCACATTCGGCTCGCCTCCCAATTCTGGGACCTGGCAGCTCCTAAGACCCCTCCCTGCCTTGGCTCTGAGGCAGACTCTCACTGCAAGTTGGGAGAGAGCCACTGCCCTGGGGACAGCTGCTGTTCCCAGTCTCTTCCAGCACTGAGGACACAGGGATCCCAGAAGGTACCACCATCCCCTTTGCAGCTGGCTATACTCCAGCCCCTGTGGACACCTTCTAGGTGTCCTGATGGAGGACCCACAGGCGGTCACACCCAGCCCTGGAGTCCCAGCTCGGCCCCAACCTGCTTCATGACCCTGGACTCAGTGCCTAGTTCGGCCTGGCCTGGGAAGACACGGATAAGTGTTAAGGAAGGAAGGGGTAGCCGTGGAAGCCACCCTCCACCCCTGTCAGCCCCGTGGCCTGGCTCTGAAGCAGGATCTAGATGCCTTGGCACCAGAATTCATTCTCTGTTAACTCAGACCCCGTAACTGGGCGGGGCCTGCACCCCCGAGCTGAGCCAGACTGAGCCCAGGACATCTGGGTTTGGGGAACAGGGGTGGCTAAGCCACATACACCTGACCACGGTGTGACAGTAACCTGGGCACAGTGTGCTTGAGTGCACCTTCCCAGCTGGGTGTGGCCTGGAGGCCTCTTTCTGACACCCCTGCTCTGGCTATTTGGCTATGGCAGGGCTTGCTGAAGCCAGAGCAGGCAGCATGGTGGCGGTGGTTACTGGGGCAGGGGTGGGGGTGGGTGCTCATCAAGAAGGAATCTCTAGGGCCAGTCTGTCCTGACTCAGGGAGAGCCAGCAGCCCCAAGGATGGGAGCCACATGCCACCCTCCTGAAGCCCACAGGGTTTCCTACCCCACTGCCAGCATCCAGAAGACATTTTAATATCTAATATTAGTGCCCTTTTCTAGACCCTGGTTTTTCTATCTTTGCAATGGGGCCGCTAATCCCCATGCCACCAGGAACTGGGCTGGGGTTGGCGATGCAGAGGGAAGGTGGATGAGAAGGAGTTTGAGAAAACTCATTCCTCCTGGCCTGCCCCTTTCTGTGTGTCTCCTCCCCAGGGATGCCTGGGGTCCTTGCGGCCCCAGACTCTCTCACACTAACGTGTGCTGGCCTCACTCCTGGAGCCTCATGCTGCCTCTCCTTTCCCTCTCCCACAGCACTTACAGAACCCTGCCAACTTCCACAATGCTGCCACGGAGCTGCTGGACTGGTGCGGAGACCCGCGAGCCTTCCAGCGGCCCTTTGAGCAGAGCCTGATGGGCTGTTTGACGGTGAGTCGGTACTCGCCCCGCCTGTGCCTGCATCCAGGGAGGATGGCTAGGGACTAGTGTGCCTGTCCAGGCTGCTGCTGGAGGGGAGGGCCCTTCTGTGTGTACCCCTGACACACATACACCCGCAGGGAACCTGGTCTGATGGGGAGACAGAGTCCTCGGGATTACGTGGGTTTTTTACACTTGGTGAGAAAGACACAGATCCTACATTGAAGAGTTCCAAGTCTGATGGGAGTAAATGTTCCATCATAAGTAAAGCAGAGAGACTCTTGAAGGGTTTTCAGCCCTCCTTTTATCCAGTCATTCATTCATTCACTTAGGTAAACATCTTTTGAGCTCTTTTTATAGTCAGCCATCCATCTATCCATTCATGTAAGCGTTTATTGAGCTCCTATTACATCCATCCATCCATCCAAATGAACACTGACTGATCCCTCGTTTATCATGTACAATCCTCTCTGCTAAGTCCTGGGAAACTGAAGATGAGTAAGACCTTGCCAAGCCTGATTCCCTCTTTAGGGGGGAGACAGATGTGGAAAGAGACGGTTGAGAAAATTGTGTACAAAATGGAGGCAGCATAGAGAAGGGAAGTGTTATCGGCCTGGGTGGTGGGCAGGTTGCAGAAAACTGAGAAAAGGAGCCACTTCTACAACTGCAGGAGTTTGATACATCTGCACAAGCAGCTGAGGATAGCGAGAGCATTCTAGGCACATGGAATGGCACACACCAAGGCCCAGATGTGCAACAAAACCCAGGGAACTGAAATTAACTCAGCTTGGTAAAGGTCTAGGATACAAGCTGGGCAGAGGCCAGGCCCAGAGCTAGCGGTATCATTTGCCAAGCTTCGGAGCTTGCCGGCTGACAGCCACGTGGAAGGAGCTCAAAGCTTATGCTTGTCCCCAGCCACGTGGCCTATATCCATAAGTGTGAGGGCACCTCTGCGGCCAGTGAGGACAGCTGCTCAGAGGGTCCTGAGTCAGCTTTAAAGGGAACGTGAGTAAACATTGCTGGGGAGCCCAGCTACCCCAAGGCTTGGAGAGGAGAGGCCAAGACTTACGCCTGGTTAGGTGGGAACAATAGGTAAAATTCAAGGGCACCATGTTTTCTGAAAACCTCCAGACGAGAGAGAGGTGGAAGGTCATCACTGCAGAACACCTCTTCTGTGCCTGACACTGAGCTTGGCCCACTGGATATGCCTTCTCACTGTATCCTCAGAGAAGTCTGGTCCTGCCTTCTTCCCCATTTCATAGAGAAGGAAACTGAGATGTTGTGAAGGACTTCCCAAGTTCACACAGCCAGTTAGAAGTGGACCTGGGATTCAAGTCAAGACCTGCCTGCCTCTAGAGGGGATATTTCTGGCCATTAGGGATGCGAAGCAGGGATGCAGCCAAGACCCTCCCCGGGCTCCTCCATTTGTCTGAAGCTGACACCATCTGGCGCCCTCAGGGCCACTGGGCCAAATCAGGCGGCAGCCTGCACTGCCCAGCCCTCCTTATCCTCCAACCCCCTAAGCTCCCCCTCCCTCACCCAGCTCCCTTAATCCTCTTTGTGGGGATCCTGGGTCCGGCTAAGCCCTGCGGGCAGAGACAGATGTTCCTCCCATCCCAGCTGCTGGTAGCCGTAAGTGAAGAAGGAGGGGGGGCTGCCATGCTCCCCCAGCACCCCACCCCAAGCCTGGCCCTGCCTAGGAGGTGGGGACCTGAGGCTGAATCCAACAATGGCCCTGGCCAGGCTGGCTGGGCAGGTGGACTGACTAGAAACTGGCCCTGCCCCAGCCCTGTCATTCATCTATTCATTCAACAAACATTCACCGAGTCCCTGCTGTGGGCAGGTCCTGCACAGGGGCCCCCCGAGGGGAGTGCAATGAGCACAATGGGCCTCTCTCAAACAGCTTACCTTCCAATGGGGAGGCAGACGCTAAACACATAAGGAGTAAGTAAGGATGTAACCCAGCGCCCTGTAAGAGGGGGCAGGGTGGTGGTCAGGAAGAGTCTCGGTGGAGGTTACCTCCAGCTGAGACCTGAAGAGCAAAAAGGAGTCAGCCAGGGGAAGATGAGAGAGAAGGGTGCTCCAGGCAGAGGGAACTGCTAGTGCAAAGGCCCCGAGGCTTGATTTGTTCAAGGAACAGACAGAAGTCTCAGATATCTGGAGCACAGGAGAGGGAGAGGGGTACAAGATGAGGTCGAAGGGGGAAGCAGAAACCAACTAACACAGAGCCTGCAAGCTAAGTGAGAACAGTTTGGAGATGATTTGAAGGGCAATGGGGAGCCCTTGAAGGGTCTTAAGCAGGTGAGGGATGGGATGTGATTTGTGTGATTTGTGTGAGCTCTGAAGGGGCGCATCCTTGGAGGGTAGGATGGAGGGATTCTGGAGGTCTTCCTGGAGGAGGGAGCCCAAGGAAAACTGTAGGATCTGACTGGCAGGCGATGAGACCACAGGAAACTGTGTAGACAAAAGCCCAGTGCCAGCTTTCACCCCAGTTTAAGGCATACACTTGGTTGAATGGCCAGCTCTGACCCCCACCCGAACCCCCGACCTGCCGCTTAGCCAGAAAGGGGACTTTGGCCCACTGGCCACAGCCGTAGAGACCTGAGTCTGACTGTCATTTGGAGCACAATAGAACCAGCAGCAGGTAAAGTTGGGGGATGGTGGGGGGGGGGTCATAGAAGACACCCTTGGTGCCCACAGCATTTTCCTGGCACTGTCTCCTTGCATCCTTATGAAGACCCTGCAAGGGGGCAGGGAAAGGCTTATCAATACTATTTTACAAACAAGGCAACAGAGAAGGGGAGCAGCTTGCTGCAGTCCCAGGCTGGTACCACTGACCCCCCCAGGAGCCCTAGGTCCCTGCTTGCTGCCAGTCCTCCTATTCCCCTGGGCATCCTCAGCCCCAGCCGTGCCCCAAGGGAAGGGATGAGCTAGGACAGGTGAGAGATCCCAAGGGACCTAGGCAGGGCGAGGCTGCCGAGTACCCGCCATCCCGCTCCACAACACACACACACACACACACACGCACTCACACCGCTTCCCATTCAGGGGGCAGCCTGAGCCCTCCAGGTTGCTATCATCCCCTGCATGACCTCTGGAAACAAATTCCTCTGGATCCCGCTTACTTGGAGGATATAAATTAAAAACCACTTAGCCTTGGGCAGTAAATGGACACGTTTTTGCCACACCAGGGCCAGGCCCTGGGATGAAGAGCCTTGGGACGCTGGCAGCCCCCTGCCCCACTCTCTCCTTCATGCCCTCTGACGCCAGGATGCAGAAGTGCAGGAGCCCCACGGCCCCTCCCGAGGGGCATCAGCACGGGCACTACTTACTCTTCAGGACCAGGTTCTTCCCTGGCCCCTCCCTTAGCAGCAGGGCTGAGCCCCCTCTCTGGGGGTCCCCCCTCAAAGTCAGGCCTCTCTGGACTTGCTCCTCCTTCCTCCCCTGAGGTGGAACATGCTTGATCTGCTCGAGGAACAGAAAGAAGGCTGAGGCGGCCAGAGCATAGGAGAGGGGAGACGGGTACGAGAGGAGGTGGGAAAGGGAGACAGAAACCAGTTAGCACAGCAGCAGTGCCTTTCCCGTCTCTCCAGGGAGGAATTCCCCACAGCCTCAGAGTGTTCACTGCTGAAGCCATGGGTGTATGGTCACAGACAGCATTCACTGAGCTGTGTGCCTGGTCCTGGCTGTCATCCTTGCAAGGAGGAGATTTTGTACCCATTCCACAGATGAGGAAACTGAGGCCCAGAGAGGTTAAATCACCTGGGTGAGATACAACAACGAATAATTGGCAGATCCAGAACTCCATCTCATGCCTGACTCCAAAGCAGCAGCAGCAGTGGCCACAAGTACCTGTCCACCCCAGTATTGAGATTGGTAGCAAAGTAGGAAATGAGGGCTCTGCCCTGAGGGGCTTAGGGTATAGCTATGAGACAGAACTGGGACACATGGAACTGGCAGAGCCCATCACACACAACCTTGGAAATGAGAGACATCCTTGTAGCTTTACAGAAGAGGAACCTGAGGCTCAGAGAGGTTAAGTAACTTGCCTTAGGTTGCACAGTATAGGATGGAGCAGCATTGGAGCACAGGCCAGTTCCCCTGACTGCCTCATAGAAAGTCAGAGTCCAGCCACCAGCTGGGAGCAGAAACCCCTTCTTTAGCATTTCCCAGACAGCCTGTCCTGCTTCATGGCCAGGAGGCTCACTGCTTTTCAAGACAACACACTCCCTTTATGGGACTAACGAAACTGTCACATGCCTTTGAATATGCCCCCTCTCTTGCCTCTGGACTTCAGTTTCCCTCTCTGTGTCATGAGGGGCTGGACTCCCTGACCTATAGGGCCCCAGGGTCTAGGTCTCAGACAGCCAGGCTCCACCGGTCAGCCTTAGGAGCACCTCGAGGGCTGGGCCGAGCCGAGCTGGCTGGACCCAGGCAGCCAGCAGAGGGCAGCAGCTCTGCGGCCGCTCACCGCAGGCCTTTGTTGGGGAGAGGTCTTCACTGAGGGGTCTTTACGCCCATTGGGGTGGGAGAAGGCCTCTCTGAAACACGACAGGAGGCCGCTCAGCTGAGCCCGCCCTCCCCACAACAGTCAATCAGACTCACCTCACCGGACGTTCTGGGGGTCCTTAGACTGGGCCAGGGGAAGCCAGGGGCTGCACCAGGTACTCTAGAATCGCAGGGTCCAGCTTAGCCTGCTCTGCCACACCTGTGCTCTGTGACCTTCAGCCAGGCCCTACCCTCTCTGTCTTGTTAAAAGGAGACTGTTGGAACCAATGGCCCTTCTGAACACTGGGCTGAGGGCACTTGGTGACAGATACTTCCAGGCCTGCAGGAGAGCCCTTAGAACCAGTACCAGGCCCCTCTTGCTCAATGTAGCTAGTTTCTTTCTTTCTTTTTTCTTGGAACCAGAGCAACAGGATTAGCCAGTATTGGCCAAACAGAAGGACCTTTGCCTTTCTGCCCTCAACCCAGAGCCTGAGGGCTCTCCATGCAGGTTGGGAGTTATGGCCTTAACCCTTTGTGGGCTGAAAAAGAAGTCCTCTCATGGAAAGAGCCCAGGCTTTGCAGCCTGACTGCCTGGCATCGCATCCTAGCTCTCTCACAAACAAGCGTTGTAACCTCAGGCTGTTATTCATCCTCAGTCTCCTCATCTGTAAAACAGAGATAGTAATAACACTTCATGGAACTGTTGTGAGAATTTGACACCTCACTGCTTATGAAGGAAACATTTACTTAGCCCTCGGGGAGCGCGCATTCTTATTACACCCCTGTGTCAACATAGCCCACAAACAGCAGCTTCACTGATGCAAAAGTCCAAACAAACTGCTTGCGCTCACTCGAATCCACCCCAAGGTTCCCCTACCAGTGAGGGCACCATAGTCAACATCTGAGCTGAAGTGACCCTTCCAGAACCCTTCTCCCCGATGTACAGTGTCTGTCTCCAGAACTGAAATACTCAACAGGCCGTAAAGAATTAGGGGCCTTGGTTTTTCTGCTTGGACAGTGAGACTAACACTGAAGAAGACCCTGCCCTGGGATGGCTCAGTGACTCTGGAACGTGGCGTGCGTGTGGCGGACCGTGCAAGGTGGGGCAGGCAGGGTGCATAAGAACTGCAGTACAGGGGCAGATAGAGCCCGTGGGAAAGAGGCCTGGGGAGACAGAAGACTTCTGCGTCAGGAGCTTCTGTTTGCAGCGGAGAAACTGAGCAAACATTCTAACCTGAGAAAGTCCTTTTTCCTTCCTGCACAGGGAGCTCCCAGGAGATGGAGGTGGGGAGGCAGGGCAAGAGGCTCTGGTGGTCCTGGGAAGGGGGGATCCGCTGGCTCCTTCCTGGTGTAGCACGGACACTCTCTCTGGGCCTCAAGTGTCCATATATGGTAAATGAGGTGGCTGGCCTAGATAAGTGGGTTTCCCACACTTTGTAGCTCTAGAGCCCTTGTAATGAACCCCTAAAATATAAAGCATATAATGGGGAACTGTTCTAATGGCTGCAGGGGCCTGGTCAGAACCCATGGCAGCCTCGGCCCTCTGAGGACCTCCGAGCGCCTCTGCAGCAGGTGGTCTCTAGGGGCTCGACGACAGAGCCTTCCCTTTCTCAGAAGAATGAGCCCCCCATCTGGGAGCACTCCTTTCCCAGTCAGCCATAGCCGCCCCAGCTGCTTCCTGAAACGACTCCATTTTCCAAGGTCCTTTCTTCTTAATAAGGAAACCTAATTTGGCGACTGTTAATGAGGAAGCCAGGCAGGAGGGAGCAGGTCTGGCTGGCGGGACACCTGGGAACGGGCAGGTGTGAGCCTGCGGAACCCGTTCATGGGGCCCCAGGAGGGTCCTGTTCCTCACTGCCCTCCACCCCCTAGGACTGGCAGCCCTCCCAGCCCCTGGCTTCTCCCACGTCCGGCCCACACGTCTGAGGTTCACAAGGAGATGGGTGGGACCTCCGGTCTGAATGCACAGCCGGCGCTCTTATAGGTGCCTCCCGTGTGCAGAGCCAGCGCTTGGCGCTGGAGACAGACCCCAGGCTGAGCATGACAGCCCTGCAGTTTGGGGACTAGGGTCTGAGAGGCTGCAGGGCGCTTGGCACGGAGCTAGGGAGCATCAGGCGTGTCCATCTGGGGAACTCTAACCTGTCCGTTGGGCAGCTCCAAGCTGGAGCTCCTGGGAAGCGGTGAGTCCCAAATCAGTGCTTCTCCCCAGGTGCAGATCCTGACTCAGGAGGGACCGATGCCGCTGGGTGGGGACCGAGCTTGGAGAATTGATGATAGCGAGTGCCCCGCAGTGGTGGCTGCTGGAGCTCAGTGAGGGATGGGGGAGACTTCCTTGGGGGGAGTTTGAAGAGCTACACTGGGGGAGCAGAGACGCTGGCCTGGGGCCACGCAAAACGCGGTAGTACAGCATCCCCCCGCCAACTCCTAGAATGGGGCCAGATTTGAAAGTGGCAGGGCCTGGGCTTTGGGGTCAGGCCTACCTCTGGACTGGAAACCCCTGAGGGCAGGGCCCGGGATCCCAGGGCCTGGCATGGAGGAGGCGCTTATCAGTGTTTGCTGAGTGACTGATGAGTCCCAGCTCTGCCTGACATTGGGGACCTGCCTTAGCCTGCCCGCCTCACCTGTGAAATGGGCACATCTGCCACTCTGGATTCAGAGGCCTGGCGTGGACAGTGACTCACCCCTGCCCTTCCTCCCCATCTTGCTGACAGGTGGTCAGTCGGGTGGCAGCTCAGCAAGGGTTCGACCTGGACCTCGGCTACAGACTGCTGGCTGTGTGTGCCGCAAACCGAGACAAGTTCACCCCGAAGTCTGCCGGTAGGTGACGGCTGGGGGGCTCCACGGTATCGTCGGGAGTGGGGGTGGGGCACTGGACTTAAACCCAAGGCTGTCACCACCCCTGTTGGCTGGCACCTCGGTTGGTCCGGGTATGGCGTGAGCCCCCGAGTAGCAGCAGCTCACCTGCTGGCCTCATGAGCCCACAAGTAGGGCCTGTCCCTCATCTCAGGGCCAGCAAGGGGCCCTGGGCACACCACACCCCAAAAACAGGCTAAAGAGAGATGCGTATCATCTCATTCCATCACCACAGTGACCCCTTGGTGTAAGTGCTGTGATCATCCCCATTTTACAGCCCAGGAAACTGAGGCTCAGAGAAGCTGCAGAGATTTCCCCAGGTCACACAGCTGAGAAGTAGCAGAGCTGGGATTTAAGCCTAAGCCTATACTCCAGAATCAGCATCCTTAACCCTGAGGCTCCACTGCATTCATTCAAAATTTTTTTTTATTTAAAATAGAACACAAATTAAAATAAAAATGAATCAGTACATTCAGGATTCTAAAAGACTGCTCTGTATAGTATTCTCCCTTGCAACTCTGTCCCGGCACGGGACCCCCTGACTCTATAGTAGACAGAGGCCACGGAAGATGCCAGGCAGCATTCTGTCTGTGAGGGCTTTAAGCACACTAAAGGTGCAGCTTTACCTGTCCCTTTCCCATTCCCTCCATCCTCATTACCTTGCTTAAAAGCAGGGGAAGCTGTGTAAGCTTTTACTTGAACAGACCTGGGCAACCCAGCCCTGTCACTTGCTGAGTGTGTGGCCTCTGAGCCTCAGTTTATCTCCTCAGGAAGGCAGGAATGACAATGAGACCTACGTTGCCGGGGTCAGTGCCGAGCAGTGTCTAGATGTTGTTAACGTTCTTTATGGAGTCTTAACAATTCATTGAAAAAGAAAAAAGTCAGTTATTTCCTCTGTATAACAATAAAACAGACGTTTTCTCTGAATTCGTCCATCAGTTCTTTGGAGTGTATATAGAAACAGCTTAATGCAAACGTTTAAAGGACATCTCATGATGGGTTTTCATCAGTCTGCACAGCCCACAATCGCTTGAACACGGGTTTGTGCTTTGCTGTGTTTACGACGGTCCATGCACGTGGATGGCAGGTCACTTATAAAAGGTGGTGAAGGTCTCATTAGCCAATAGCTGCTCTGAGATCCCTGACGTGCCAGCCTGTGTTGGGATATCGCTATTGTATTGAACTGCTTGCCAGAAAATGGTCTTGGACTCTCATAAGAGACGTCTGTTCCTGATGGAATCTGCAGTTTTAATAATAACTTAAGTCAATACAATTTTGACAAGGTAAAAATTGCTGCTTATCCAAGAAGCATATACATCCATATCGCTATTTAGTGCCTGCTCTTTGCAGGCGTCTGGTCGGGCCTGGGTTGTGCTGAGGGGTAAAACAGATGTGGTCTCACCTCGGGAAACGTACCATCCGGAGCAGGGATCGGCAAACTTTCTTTGTAAAGGGCCAGATCGTAAATAGTTTAGACCTTGTAGGCAATACGAAAGCAGCCATAGACAATATGTAAACAAATAAGTGTGGCTAGTTCCAAGAAAGCCTTATTTATGAAAGTAGATGATAGGATAGTTTCCTGATACCTGATCTAGAGGGAGAGAAAATCATCGACCAGATAATCACAGCTGTTTGCTGTACACCAGAAACTAACACAACATTGTAAATCAACTATACTTCAATTTTTAAAAAGAGGCATGCAAAAACATCACAGCTGTATGTGTGACTGTGTGCGTAAATTCAAGCTGTGATAAGGGCCATGAAGGAACGGTCTCAGGGATGCCACAAGACCACTTGGGAGTGGGGAAAGGCTTCCCTGAGACCCAAAGGTCAAGTAAGAGTTGAGTAGGGGAAGAAAAGGAGGAAGGACTGCCCAGGTAAAGGGAACAGCCTATGCAAAGGCCCTGAGGTAGAAGCAAGCATGGCTTTTTTTTTTAGCAGAACTAAAAGGAAGGCCAGTGGTTCCAGAGCCCTGGGGCAGAAGTCAGCAGCAGTTAGACACACAGGGCCTGTCTTGAGGGTTGTCCTAAGAGTAACGGGAACGTGGCTAAATTCTAATTTTGTAAAGATCGCTCAAGCTACAAAAGAAAAGTTTGCCCAGGGGAGGCTGGTGTGGATGGAGGGAGCCAGTTGGCAGATTGCTGGGATGTCAGGATGAGGATGATGGTGGCTGGACCAGGAAGGTTCCACTTCCTGTGGAGTGGAGTGGAGACAAAGGGATGACTCCAAGGGACATGTAAAAGGCAAAACCAAGACAGGGAGAGCGTGGCCGGAGGGGTAGAAGGAAAACAGGAGAATGGGCTGTCCCAGAAACCCCAGCTGCTCCCCAGGTCCATGTGTAGCCCCTCCCTCAAGGGTCTCTCACACCCCTGCTAGTACATTCTGGGTGCTCTACCATATTTTGCTTCAATGCCCAGCTCTGTGAGACACAGGATATTTTCTACATTTATGGATGAGGAAATTGAAGCTCAGAGAGGTCTTGTGACTTGCCTGCTGTCACACAGCTCGTAAATGATAGAGCTGAGAGACTTGAAGTCCTGGCCTCCTGAATCCAGGCCTAAAGCTGTGCCCACTGTATCATTGCTGACTCTGGCACCAGTTGGGGACCGAGATTTAGGAGGCCTCTGACCACCTGGGCCAGGATCTGAGAAGCTACTCCATTTGGGAGAGCTCTTTGCTTCACCCAGATCTCTCTAGCATGGCCCTGCCCTATTCTAAGTGGTATTTCCAGCATCACTTCTTCTCCTGAGACAAGGGATTTGTTCCTTCCCCATCTGTACCCCCAGTTGTGTACTGCTCTTTACAGTCTAGAGAGCCCTTTCCCATGCATGTGTCTATCTAGTCACATGATAGGCCCTAGGCCCACGAGGTGCGTTCTCAGTATACCCATTCTGCAGCTGAGAACACTGAGGCCCAACAGGGCCTGTGGCTTAGCTGTCACTTGAATTCACTTATCAGGAGTCAAGCCCAGGTCAGCCCCAAGAGCCATGACTAACCACCTTTCCCAGGCCGCCTGCCCTCTTGAGAAGTATGAGCCTCACGGCTCTCAGGGTCCCGGTCATCCCCCTGCTTGGCCCATCTTTTGGGAAGGCAGGGCACCAGTCTGACGGGGAAGGCTTCGGCTGCTGGTTTCGTTGGTTGGGATAAAGGGTCCACGGGGGGCAGGCTTGACCACGAGAGGGGTGGAGACCACAGAGAACACAGCAGTGACCCCAGATTCCAGAAGCGACTCCAGCACTGGACCCCATCTTCTCCACATTGCCCACCTCCCAGACCTGTGGCCTCATCTGTAAAAAGGGATTATATGCCGATCCCACAGGCTGCCCGGGAGGATTAAATGAAATTCCCCAGGCGTGGAAGTGAGGGGCCCAGCTAATACCTGGCACACAGTGGGTGCTGAGTCAATATTACTCTCTGGCCTTCCTTCTCCACTTCTGTCTGTCTTTTTCCCAACATGGTTCCTGACCTCTCTAAGGCCCTTTCTGCCTTAGTGAGGCTGTTTCCCACCCTCTCTTTCCCTACGGCTCTGTGGGTGGGTGCATGACCTGCCTAACCCCACCTCTGGGTACAGCTGCAGCTGGGAGAGTCCCCGTGGTGTCAGTTGTGTGTGTGCAGTGGCCACACCGGCCACTACGGGGCCCACCTGGGCCTCTCCCAGCCAGGCTTCTGCAGTTCTAGAACATGCTCTGTCCCCAGAGCTCCTGCAGCCTCTCCGCCCTCCCGTCTTCCTGTCTCCGTCTGGGTTCCCACTCTGCCTCACTGGCTAGTGCAGTTTTTACCCTCCCAGTCCTTCCCGCTCCTTTCTCTCTGAGGGCCTCTGATGCTGTATGTCTGTCACTGTCTGTCCTTCCCTTTCCTGCTGCCTCTTTCTCCCTGCGTTGTGATGTGTGTGTGCGTGTATATGTGGCGGTGAACATGTCTGTGTGTGTGTGTGCGTGTGCGTGTGCGTGTGTGCGAGTGTGTCTCCCCTTCTGCCTCCCCCACCCCTTCTCCCACTCTATCTCTCTGTCTGTCTCTCTTGTCAGGAGGCCAAGCTAGGGCCAGAGGGCCAGTGGGATGAGCTCATGCCGCGAGGAGCAGAGAGGTGCTTTGTCAGGAGAGATGGCGGTGCGCTGGGCTGGGCTGCTTCTGCTCTGGAGCAGGAGCTCAGGCCTGGGGGCAGTGCTGTGCGGTGAGTGTGTGTGTGTGTGTGTCTGTGTGTGTGTGTGTGTGTGTGTGTGTGTGTGTGTGTGTGTGTGAGAGAGAGAGAGAGGGAGAGAGGGAGAGAGAGAGACGGAGCGTGAGCGCAGAGCAGACACTGCAGCAAACAGCCAAGTCAGGCGTCTCCACGTGGGCCCCTCTGATACCCAGCCCCCAGCTCTTTGTTCTGGTGCAGCCTTTAGCCTGTGTGCTCGCACACGGGAGCACGCGCACACGAGCACGCACGACAGCATCCTCCTCGTTGGGAAGGTCCTTGGGGGCCAGCGGCTCCCTCCTCTGCCTCAGTCCAGAAGGTCACCTGCCTTGCGCCTCCCCTTGTCCCCCACCTCCAGGCCACGGCAGGCCCCCCCGCCCCCCGGTCGCTGCCTGCCTGCTCTCGGCAATTTGGCAGGCAGTGCTGAAATGTCAGCCTCCCTGGCACCAAGAGGCCCACGCCTGCTGGCTTCATGGGCACCAGGCAGTTATCATGGCCAAGGTCCCCAAGAGCCCTCTGTGTGCCTCTGCTACTGTCCACGCTTGAATGACTCTGTCCCTTTGGTTGCTCCTGTGAACAGCCCAGAGGCGAGTTAAAATAATACAATAGGGAATGTCAGAACCCAGGGGATGGGGAGCCCAGGGCCCAGAGAAAGGGGGACCTGCCCCAGGTTACAGTGAGGCGGGGCAGAGCCCAGACAAGAGGCTGGGTTGCCCACTGCCCGTCCTCACCCCCCTCTTGCCTCCCTGAATGATGACTCTGGGCTCCCTCTGAGAGGTGAGAGGCATGGGGCTGCTGGCATAGTGGAAGATGTGGAGAGAGCCGCAGGTCTGAGAGGTGCTAGGGCATCCCGGGGGCATCCTGGGAGAGGCGACCAGTAGGCATTCGGAGAAGGGACCGGAGAACTCCGGAGAGAGGTCAGGGCTGAAGAGGCAGCCCCTGAAACCTCCGAGGAAGAGGAGGCCAGCCTTCTTAGGGACAAGCAGAGGACAGTTGTCACCGACCTGCCTGTGGGCTGGATGTGACCTGCAGACAGCTGAGGTCCGACTGTTCAGCAGTTTTTAAAAATGCGTATTAGTTGCCAACATTTGCTCTTTGGAAGATTGCACTGTCCGGTCAAATGCCTGGCTTCCTTTGAATGGGAACCTTGGACCCAGCCCGGCACGGACTGGGTGGTGGCTGACCCCTCGGATAAGTGCCGTGCTTCCCGAGTTGTCTCACACCCCAAGCATTTCCTGAATTTGGAAACCTGCTGGGCCCTGTGGACATGTGTGTTTCTTACCTCTTTTCTACACACACGCTCACATCCCAACACGGCAGCCTGAGCCCCGGGCCCAGGAGTGGAAACCCAAGCAAAGTGGATCGCTTGCTTGGTGTTGACAAACATCTGCCTGGTCTGGTTTCTCCAGTGTGCTGACAGCCCCCAGAGGAGCTGACAGCAGACCACAGGAAGGGACTGAGGCATGCCCTGGGCCCCCGGCCAGCCTGGGAGGTGAAGAATTCAGGAATGCGATGGGGCCCCTGCTCTGCCCCTCCCAGTCTGTGGCCTATGATCCACTCAGGAGGGGCTCGGGAGAAGCTTGGTCCTTCTTGGAAGCCCTCGATCCCAGGGGAGCTTGTGCAGCAACTTATGGAGCAGCCCTGAGGCTCAGAGACAGACCCAACCCCAGGGACCAATGGCAAGTGTCCTGCCTCCATCGGAGGATTGGGATGGGGCACAGACCTCAGAGGCCAGCCAGGTCATTTCATCACTCCCACCCAGGACTCCTTAAGCAGGAGAAGGCAGGTCATAAACCATTTTCCTCTGTCGTTGAAACAATCCTTCTCGCTCCCACCTAGCTGAATGGGGGGCTCTCAGACCCGCACGGTGGTGGTCACATTCCTGGCCTCTCCTGGCGTCCCAGCTCCTATCTCTACCTTCACGCCTCCCCCGTGGCCTTTCTCCACCCCCTCTGCCTCTGCCCACCCCAGAGCACGCAGCCGCCTTTCCCGTCACCATCACCGGGGAGGACAAATGGCCTCGTTCAGGGACACCCTGCCAGATCTGTCTCTCTAAGACAAAGCTGTGCGCAGCTCTGCGTGAAAAACGGCTCGCAGCCGCCCAGCGAGCAGGCAGGATTGGTGGGTGCAAGTTACAGGGGGATTTGTTAACGCTTGCTGGCTCCCCCCAGAGAAAGCGGCAGGTGGGCCCTCGCCCTTGAAATGCCAGGCCGCCCGGCTGGGCGCCTCGTCGAGGCCGGGGACAGACTTCCTCCTGGATACCAACCCCCACCGCCACATCTGAGCTCAGCAGAGCTGGGATGTGAGGGAGGGACTTGGCTTCCTTCCTCCTGCTTGGCCGCCTCTGCACTCCAGGTCAGGTCCTGCTCAGGAAAGGGCTCTGGATTTCATCACCCAGCCCCTGGGAACTGACTCGCGGTCAGCTGTGTTTAAAGGACAAAACCTGTTTATCACTCACCTTCCGTCGAGTCACTGCCGTGAGCGAGGCCACTGGGGCTCTTATCAGCACACCCATTTTGTAGAGGAGGAAACTGAGGCTCTAACAGGGACAAGACAGACCAGGTACATGACTTCCGGAGCTGGAAGCAGGACTTGGACCTCCACGTGATCAGATCTGGAGCACAGGGAGCTGTCCCTCTTCTGAGTGACCCTGTGTGAGCAGGTGGGGTAGGTTGTCCTGGGCCAGTGGCCCCTGGCTCCCTCCCCTCCCCCAGCTCCCTGAGGGCTGAGGCCCGGTCACTCTGCTCTTGGAGAAAAAGAACAGTGGGGAGGAGCTCACGTGACAGAGGGTTTGTGGACACAGCGTTCCCGGGCTAAGGAATTGGGGGGAGGGTTGTGCGATGGTCCCTGGGGTGTCTGGTGTGAACAGTGAGGAGGGGGGGCAGTGCCACGGAAGAATGAGAGAAGGCAGATTTGGAAATAGCTTCAAGGCCCTGGAAAAGGGAACTAACTGAGTATTTCAGTGGCCATTAAAAGTGAGGTCCCCTAAAAATGATTACCATCCGGAAATACTTAATGACATAATATTAATTTCTTTTTAGAAGGGTAACAAAATGTCATGCTCAGTATGACGTCGACCAGGTGCAAAAACAAAATATACATTTGGTTAGGCAGAGGAGACAGAAAACAGAAGGGAATATACCAAAATGTCAGCTTAGAAATCTTGAATCTATCTGGATGGGGGGAGGTAGCTGACTCTTTATTTCCCATATTTTCTGCAGGGAGCATGGATTCTGTCTTGGTCAGGATGGTCGATGGTCACCATGGGTTCCTCTGGAGTCTGGCTGGAGTTGGCAGGGGTTGGGGGAGGCGAGAGCGCCCTGGTCTTTGGGCTGCTCAGCAGTTTCCCCAGCACAGCCCTCTGCTTCCCGAGGGCCTGGGGGGCGGGCCCCTGCTCGCTGGGGAGGCTACACTTCCTGCCTCCTTCTCTTCTGTGGGGTTAGCTCATCGCTGGCTCCCCCCACAGAGCCAGGGTATGCAAGGACACGGCTGCCTGAGGCCCAGCTGGCAGAGATCTGCTTTCCGGGCCTGTCCAGAAGGAGAGGGGGTGGGGGGATGAGGGCATTGGCTCATGGCAAGGGGGTCCTGGGGGCCGGGACCCTGACAGCCCGTGCAGAGCCCTCTCACGATGGGGCTGCTTGTCTTACCTGGACCCTCAAACAATTCCAGTCCAGAGCCCCAGCTGGGACGCCACACACATGACTGGGATGGGGGTCTGTGAGGCACAACAGAGGAAGGAGAGGCCACTGGAGGCACCTCAGTCAGATGATGTGTGTCCGAGTTTGGGTTTCCCCAGATGCAGACCCCGCCATGAAGATTCCAGTGCAAGCGATTTATTTAGGAGGAGCCCAGAAAGCACCAGTAGAGAAGCAGAGAAATGAGATGCGGAAGGGAAGGAGAAGGATGAAAAAAGTGTGATGTGAAGCACTATGCCTGCTGTGGGGAGCTCCCGGAGACAGAGTAGAACGCGCCCTTCAGTCAGCCTAAGAGGCCAGGATGAGGTGTTCATCCAGCATCTGGCATCCATTATTGGCTGGGGGCTCCTTGGGGTCAGGGTGTGGATGCGCCCTCCAGCACTCACCTTGGCGGAGATGCCAGGAAGAGCCACTGTGCCCGTGGTAAGCAGAGGGTGTGTGATGAGGCATCCACAGTGCCAACAGCAAGGCACCCAATTTCCGTCACCTGCATCCCATCCTCATCCCCCGCCCCCCACCCCCGCCATATTCCAGTCCTGGCCATATTCTCCTGATTGTATTCTCCATGTTGTTGCTTACTTATTTTGACTCCAAGAGAGGAATTTGAGAAGGAAACTTTCTGTCTTCTCTCTATGGCCACCATACCTGGCAGACCAGCCCCCCTTTTGCCACATTTAGATGCTGACTGTCCAAATAAAGACAGTAAAGAGCAGGCCCTGCATCCAGGTGTAGCTCCAGGTGCCTGCCCCACGGTAGAGCCTGGGCCGGCTCTCTGCTAGTTAAAAAGGGAGCCCGGGATTTGGGAAGCTGACCCTCTCCCCCTGGAACTAGCAACATCCCAAACACGGGAAGAGAGCTGACATGGCAGTGGTTTTCTCACCGGGTGCCATGACCGCCGTAAGCCATCTTGGGGGCCACATCCCTTTGTCCACACTTGAGGGTGCTCCAGACAAAGAGGACAGCCCCGGACAAAGCCATGGGGGCTGGGTACCACCCTCCACCTCCACCTCCACCTCCCCTGGGCAGGCCATGCCCCGCCAACACCACCACCCCCAGCATCAATTTCTTCCCCAGTCCAACGCATCCATACCATTTCTCTACCTTCGTGGCTGCAGGAAGAATAATGAAGTCCTGGGCGTGGGAATGCCTCTCAAAATAAAAAAATACTAAACAGAAATTTTCAGGGCAAGGAACGACAGGCGTCTTGTGCCAGGCCCACTCCGTGCCAAGCACGGGGGCTACAAACACATGTAAATGCACCACACACAGTCCCTGCTCTTCGGGTTTGAAATCAATGAATGCTCCCATTCTGGGGGTGAGACATGACAGTAGTCCTACACACAGACACAGCCCTTTGCACGGCCTTTCTTGTCCTGCCCCGTGAGATCCCCACGGCGGGCTTTTTCCCATTTAAAGAGGAGGAGACTGAGGCTCTGAGGGGTGGGAAGGTGGCCTCAGCAGGGGCAGAAGTGGGGCCAGAGCTCTGGCCATCCTTGCTTCTCTGCAGGTGTCCCCAAGGAGATGCACAGCCTCTGGGGTGATGCAGGGCCACGGGGTTATCGCCATTCAGGCACCAAGGTGGTGCCACGTTGCAGCCAGAGCGCTGCCTTCCACCGTCCAGCCCAAAGGTGCATCTGGGACAGAGGACCTGCCAAAACAGTCCCCACTGCCCCAGGGTGCCCTGAAGATGCCGTGGCCGCCCGAGAAGTTAATAAAGCCATGGGCAGCAATTAATTCTGCAGAGGAAAGGGCCAGGTAAGAGGATTAAGGAAGCCAGAGCTTTGGTTTTAAGCTGGAGCTTAGCTTTCTCACCCCCAGAGGAGGGATTTCAGGGGATTCGACGGTGTGAGTGACATGGAGCAGGGACTTGGCAGAAAGTGGGCGAGGTGGTTATGGAACTTTCAGAGCAAGCATTGCAAGCCATGGCCTTATAAATACCTTCTGGGTTAGACAGACAGACAGACAGGAATTAATGATGGTGCAGGTATCGTTAGCCTTGCTTATTTAGACTTACAGAGCCACGGCAGGGCAGCTGGATTAGGAAAAGAATCTGATTTATAGCCCTTTCAGTCATGATGATAGCAAATATTTGGGCAGCGTTTTCCCAGTACCCGGCACTGTGTGCACCATCCATGATGATCCCAGACCCATGTCTGCCCCATTTTACAGATGAGGAGACTGGAGTTTAGGAGGATTGAATGATTTGACCAAGGTTAGAATTGTGATTCAAACAAGAATATCTAACCCTGAAGCCATAAGCTGCCCCCTACTCTATGTGAAGGTTGCAATGAAATGCTGGGAAAGACATGTTAATACTCAAGAGAGCTTGTCAGGATCACCTGAATTGCTTGCAGGTGGAGATATTAAGTGTTTGACAATGACTTGTCCTTGTTGGTGGGTGAGACACCCTCTCATCTTTGAACTCATGCAGTACTCACGGTCTTTTGGAAAGTGAGGAGCAGAGATCCTGGCATATAGTAAACATTCAGTACATGTCAGCTGTTATTATCACAGTTCCCTGGTCAGCCCCAATTTCAAATATTTTTTTCCAGAAGCCATTCATCTATTGCACAGAGAGGAACAGTGGTTAAAAGCATGGACTCTGCAACAGCATGTCTGGGTGTGAAAACCACCCGGCCCTCCACTCACCAGCTGTGTTACCTTGGAAAAGTCATTCATTAAGTGAACCAACATATGTATAGTGCTTAGAATGAGGCCTGGCATATACTAAGTGCTGTATACGTGTTAGCAATCTTATATTCCAACATGTTGGCATTCAGCCTTTCTTAGGACGCCTCTCATACCTGGAGGTAGCCCAAAACCCTGTGCTTGCCCCTATGTTGTGGTTTGGGGTCTGGAAAATATGGATCCTCTACTTAGGTAGGGCCAGGGTCAATGCCAACCATACCCACCTCCAAGTGGGTAGGTAGATAAGCGGGGTCCTATTAACTCAGGCCAGGGAATGGCCCCTTCTTGAGGCTCCAGGGCCAGAAGGCCACAGCTGTCTCCAGGACAGCAGAGGGTCACATGGGGTTAAGAGGGCATCTCTTTCCCCCACAAAGAGGAGGCTGGGCCCCAGTGAGGGAAGCGGGCAGCGTGCAGGAGTGGAGAATAGAGAGCCGGCTGAGGCAGGCTAGACAGGGCCAGCAGCAACCTGTTTGTGCCTTGGCCTGGGGAGGTTTGAGGGCCTCTGTTTCTCCAAGTCTCCCAGCAATCCTTCTCAAAATTCTTTCAAGAGAGAAAGTAACATTTAAAGTACCATTTATTGGGAATTCCCTGACGGTCCAGTGGTTAGGACTCTGCGCTTCCACTGCAGGGGGCAAGGGTTCGATCCCTGGTCAGGGAACTAAGATCTCGCATGCCGCACGGCTCAGCCCCAAAAAAATAAAACTAAAAAAATAAAGGACCATTTATTGAGCTCTTGCTTCAGGCCAGGCTCTGTGCTGGGTATTCTGTGAACGTCAGTGCTGATTCACATGAAGAACCAACCCCTTTCACAGATTGGAAAACTGATGAACAGAGAGATTTATTCACTTGTCCAAAGTAACTCCAATCATTGTTGTAACAAGGTGAGGGATGAGTGGATAGATGGCTCTGATTGGATAGATGTTTGGATGATTGAGACTAAAGAGAAGATGGATAAAAGCAAGAGAATAGGGGGAGGGTGTAGACCGGCCTCTGCCCCAACTCCAAGCCTCGGTCCTTCTGTTCCTTCTTGGGTTGTGCCTTCTCCCTCAGGGATCAGGCTCATTGTGAGTGTCACACTCAGCCTGTCCCCAGGGCCCATCTGGCAAGCAGGGACAGGAAGGAAGACCCTGGCCAACAGACCCCCATCCTCTTATCCCTCATAAGCTACCCAAGCTCACTGTGCACAGCAGAGTGAGGACTTAGGAGGTACCAGGCCCTGGAAACTGTGGTCTCAGCCTGCAGGGCCCCCAGCCCTGGCCTCCATTCTTTCAGAGGCCCTTGAGTCAGGTCCAGTGAGTTGCTGGGATAGGGCTGGTCTCAGGACATGCAGAGCCAAGGTCTGGAAACCAAAGAGGGGGCAGCATGGGACAGGGGTCCAAGCTCAGGCTTCAGGGTCAGGCTGACCTGGGCTCAGCTCAGCTCCATCACTTCCATGCCACGTGTAACCCCAGCCATGTCTCCCAGCATCTCACAAAGTAATGGGTACAAAGTACTTAACTCAGGCTGGCATCTCAGAAGGGCTCCGTACCTATCGTTCTGATTATTGAGTCCTGCATTGCAGCACAGGCTCTAAAACGTACTTGCTGTGTGACTTTATGCAAATCACTTCACTTCTCTAAGCTTGGGGTCCAGAGGATCTAGAATCCAGGTTTCCTGGCTGGAGCGGCAGCAATTCTGTTTCCTTGGCAACCCAGCTTCCTCTCAAGGGACCATCTGGATCACGTCACTGTGGCAAGGTGCTGCCCGGGCAACCAGGTGTTTGTGTTTTGCAGTGGAAGCTCTGCAAGGTGGTAATTCCCCTCACTGGGGACAGGGTGGTGGCCAGGCAGGTGGCTGGAAGGAATCATCGCTGTCTCAGTCGTGCCTGCCCTTGCTATTCCTGGGTCCAGAGGGAAACAGACTCCAGAGCTTAGGAACTCTAGCCAATGACTTTCCTTGAAGAGCTATTAACAGATGCTTCATTATATTCCTAGGCACATTTTCTGGCTTGTTGAGGCTGGCCAGGTGGGAAACGCTGCCTGGGGCTGGACTCCTGTAGGGAATTCCAAAGAACCCAGTCTCACCTCTTTGGGATGAAGAGCCACTATTGTCTCTGGCAGGAAACAGGAATTCCTGGGGGGAAAAATTAGGACTCTGCTTTTGAAAGAGGCACATAATTATAATGACAGCCGAAACTTGGTGCAAAGGATAAACTAATTCACCCCTTCAACAGACGTGCATGGGCATCTATTATATGCAGATTTTGTGACTGGCACTTAGGTAACCCTAGAGATTGTCTGTATCTGCAAGGAGCTCACAGACCTGGACAGTTTAGGAAAAACACAATGTCAACAGACTCACATCAGCCAAGGGAGAAGCTGAAGGGGTGGTGGTGTGCAGAACCTTCTGGGGGCCAGCCACTTCCAGCAGCAAGCTCCCAGCCCAGAACAGCTGGAAAAACAGGGGACAGTTCAGGGATAGCCCGGGCTCTGCCATCACTTCACACAGGTGAGCGCCTTGACTTTTACAACAGCCCACGAAGGTGAGCTCTGGCCCCTTTTCCAGATGGGGAAACTGAGGCTCCGAAAAGTGAAGTCCATACCCAGGGTCACACAGCTGGGGAGCGGCTGGCCTGAGATCAGAACTGGGTCCATCTGCGTCCACAGTGCATCCTCTGGGGGGACCCTGCTCTCCTGGTGGGCTGTCAGGGGTGTCTCCATTGCCCGGAAGCGTGTGGCCTCTATGCTGAACAAAATAAAATAATCTTTCACCTCTCTGTCCTTCTGGCTCTTTCTCTCTCTTCCTCTACCTATGTCTCACCCCCCACCACCCTCTCTCTCCTTCCCTCTCTTTTCTTCTCTCTCCCTCTCTGTCCTTCTCCCCTCTCCTTTCCTCTCTCCTTCATTTCCTTTGTCTCCCCGCCTTACCCCTTGGGACCACAGCGCCATGCACCACTGGTCCCGCTGGCTGCAGCTCATCTCTGCCTAGGTGTCACCTGCAGCCTCTTACTCTGGGCCCCAGGCTCACTGTCCTCGGATGCACCGCCCAGTCCAGCCCCTGTCGAGCCCTGGGCTACACCCCCTAGAAATGCGTGCTGCTGTTTGGTGCTGTCCCCCTCCTGAACACCCTCAGCCGAGGAAGTGACATGATGGCATGTCTTCCCATTTCCTCCAGGCTCCGTGTGGTCCTGAGCCCACTCTCAGATGTGCGGCCAAGATGTTTAGAATCACTGCCTCCCAATAAAGCGTCTGCTGGGAGGCCGGGAGGCAAGGGGCCCGCGTGTGCGAAGGGCCCACGTCTGTGCAAACGGGGCTGGGAAGAGAGAAGATGGGAGCTCGCCCTCCCCAGGCACAGATGGCAGGAAATTGGTGTGCCATCGAGCTCCATGGGAAAGCCGAGCGCGGGCGAGTGCAGCGGGGCACCCTGCCCTGTGTGCTTGACCCTGAGCCGCTCCTCAGCGTCTCAGGGGAGAGACGGGTGTGCCCACCCCCTGGGACAGGGCTTCTGCCTCTGGTTCTTTCCTCCCACCCCAAGTGGAGACAGAACTGTGGGAGGAGAAAAACAACAGAGGAGAAAGGCACTGCCCCTCTAAAGAGAGAGGACAGGGAGCGGCGAGGTGGCCCCACCTGTGGGGTCTGTTCCCTCCCAAACACTGGCCAAGGCTAGGCTTCGGGCTCTGGGTCCCAGGCCCCCTGCTTGTGCGGAAGGGGCTTCCTCAGCTTGGAACACCCACATGTCCACACAGCCAGGAGGCGGAAACTACAGGGTGGCCCTGGGGGATCAGAGAGCCCAGTACCCCCAGCGGGGCAGCCACCACGCAGGGGGCCACTTGAGGCCGTGTGACACACCCACCCACCACTGCCAGGGCTTCCAATTCTGCGAGAAATCTCCTGAGTCTTTGAATGTCGTCGATGACCTCTTATTGAAGACCCATTGCTGGTCAGTCCAGCCGTGCCTGAGGGCTGGCTCTTAGGGGGCCAGTGGAGGCGTGGGACTTAAATCACTGAGGATCAAGTGGGGACAAATGGATGCATGACTGATGGGAAGAGGAAGGGTCTGTCTGTGGAGTACATGGGAGTGTGTCATCGTCACTGAATACAGAAAGAAGTATCGTGCCATGTCAGCAGGGGAGGGTTGGTAGTGAGGGGCACCTGAATGGGGTGGGAGTGGGGCGACAGGACCTTTGAAGTGTAGAAATCACCCACGTGGCATGTCCAGCCACGGAGGTAGGCCACCCTGGGTTTGCATCCTGTTCCCTGCTTTCAAGCTATGTGACTTCAGGTAACTGACACAACCTCTCTGATCCTTAGCGGTAGCATCAGGAAACAAGGGATGATAACCATATGTCCCTCCCAGTTGTTTGTGGTGTTTGAGATGTTGAGGATTAGATAGATGGTGTAGGGGAAGCTGTGCCTTGCACAGAGTGAGGACTCGGTGTCCATTTGCCAGATCCCAGTACCTGAGGCAGAACACGTGCGTGAAGAGTACCCTGTCCCCAAAATCAGCTGTGAGAGGAAGAAGGCTGGGTCGGGGCGGAGGATACTGTGTAGTGGAGAGGGAAGGGGAAGAAGGAGGACAGTGCCCTTTTGGAGTACAGGGGGTATATAATAAGTATAAATAGTAAGTATCCGTAGTAGTCTCATTTTAATTGCTACTGTTACTCTCTGATGTGAATGTCAGCGTGCAGAGGGCCTTTCAGGATCACCTGGCCTATTTTTATCTGAGAGGAGACTGGCACAGAGAGAGGGAGCATATCTTCCAGCATCCCTCATCATACCAGCAGTAAGACCGGCCTGATGCGGTACTTACCACTAATATTCTTCTTGTTACTGCTAGTAGCACTGTTACTCCCATGACAGCTACTATTACTGCTATTTCAGTTACTCACACTAGCCTATTTCTTCTAATACTACCATTATTTTCCTAGTACTATGAATCAATTAAGGAGTGAAGTTTTATTGAGTTCTTACCATGTTCCAGGTGCTGGGCAAAATACTGCAGAGACTTCCTCTCTTTTCATCTTTATAAAGATATTAAGAAGAAATTGAGACTCAGAGAGGTTAATTACTTGCTCAAGGCCACACAGTTAGCAAGTGGCAGGGCTAGAATTAGACCCAGGCAGTTCCGCTCCTGCACACCTGAGTACTGGGTCAGACCGCCTCCCAAAAGAAGGAAGGAGGCTTGACAACCCCGAGCCTGGATGAATGGAGGCCTGGATGTATCCCAGGAGTAGGGCTGCCTTGTGAATTAGCCCAACGGGCAGCTACCTTTGTGGAGGGATCTAATAATCTCTCTCCTGCCTTGTTTCACAAGACCTGAAATTCCGCTCTTCACATGATTTTCTTTGGATTAAATTTCATGTGCCTCTGTCTGTTAGCCTTGTTCATTCAGTCTGCCATTTGATAATAGCATGGTGAGGGGTGGTGAGGTCAGGTCCCAGGCTCAGAATCCTGGCTTCTAGTTCCGGCTGCTTGTAGCCTGCGTGACTGTGGGCCGGTCCCTTCATCTCCCAGTGGTGGGATGTCAAATCGGAAGCTCCCAGTTCAGGGCCTCATAGAGTGGCCCCTCTGTCCTTCCCCTGCAACTCTGCGAGACCCCTGTCATAGCCCCAGGTGTAATACTCCTTGCAGATGAGACCGTTACCCCCAAGGCCCAGGCCAGTGAAGGCAGGAAACCAGCAGATTGCATCTAGAAAAACACCAGAATTTAGAGATTACTCATCCATTCATTCAGCAAACGTGTATTGAGTGCCACAGTGTCCCGGGCCTATGCTGGATGCCTGGACAGTGTGAGTGAGGTAGATGTGGTCCTTACCCTCCAGGAGCTCAGGGCTTCATGGAGAGGACAGACTTAGAATAAATGCCCTCCGACGATGATGTAATCGTTGTGACAGGCCCTACAAAAGACACGTGGAGGGGGCCGTGAGTCTGGGAGCTTAGAGAAAGCTTTCTCAAGGAAATGACCCCTTGCAGGAAGGCTCCAAGGAGAAAATCTGCCCAAAGAGGAGGACAGAGAAAGACATTCCAGGCAGAGGAAACAGTGTGTTCAGAGGCCCCAGGTGCAGAAGGAATGTGGGTTCACATTTTCTCTCTACTTCTTCTGACTCGGTAGCTCTGTGCAAAATGCTTCTCTCGGAGCCTCAGTTTCCTCACCTGTAGAATGGGAACAGTTGCCACCTGCTCCCCAGGGTTCCAAGCAACTGAGAGGTTAAGGGGTATGAAGGTGGTGGTGCTGGCACTGCCCCCCTGAATGCCTAGGGAATCTGGAGGCTGCCTCTTGGCTCCTAGCTTCCAACCACCCCCGACACTTGAGGCTTCTGCCGATACTGGTTGTTCCTCAGCACAATTAGGTAATTGGGCCAAATTCAATTACACACCACACTCCCGGGTCTGTCTGGGGCCCGACGGGGGCGTGGGCTCCCTTTGCTGGGAGGGAGCAGTGGGAGTGCTGCTCCCAGAGTTGTGCCTTCCCACCCTGCATCCCAGAATACTGCCTGCATCCCAGATGGGGAAACTGAGGCAGGGAAGAGGCAGTGCTGCTTAGCCCCAAACCTCAGGGCTGAGATCCCCAGGGCTGACTTTTTTTCCCTCCTTGACAGCCCCAACCCAAACTGTGAGCCCATGGCTTGTCCCACCTTTCAGATTCATCACAGGGGTCCTGGCTCCTCTCCCCCTGGACAAGCTCCCCGCCACACACACCCGGAGGGTGGGATTCAGCTTCCCTGCCACCCTTGGATTTGTGGCAATTTCTCCTCCCAGCTGCAGACTGGTACCCAGCCACTGTTTCACTTTGATTGGTATGTGAATTTGAGGGGAGAGCACACCTTGACTTCCAGGCTGAGGGGTGTGCTGTTCCCACCTGCCAAGCTCAGCTCTGAGGATCCTGATTGCGACATCAGGCCTCCTACTCCTTGCCCTGCCCTGGCGGCCACTTTGGATTTTCCCCAGACAGACATTCCTTCGTGGCCTGTCTGCTCACGTCCAGAGCCCCCCGGGGGTGGGGGACACCTGGGACCACACTGCAGGTGTGAGGGGAGTCACCAGCCCCCCCTGGGCTGCCATGGCTGTGAGTACAGGGCTAGAAGGGAGCAGGCACCTGGGAGAGTGTCCTCTCACATGGGGCTGTCAGGAGAGGAGGGCGGGAAGTGCACCAGGTGACACAGGATTCCTGGCGAGCTTTAATGGGCTTAGGAAGTTCATAAAACTGCTGTATTGCTGCCTAGGATACACTGAGGTGCTTGGGCCTGCTTCTCAAGCACCCTTCCTCTCCTCTTACCTATCACAGCACCCCAAAACAGGAAGGGCCTCAGAAACCATAAGCCTACCAGTGTGGGATCCCCTTTACAACTCTCCATCCTCAGCTTACACACCTCAGGTGACAAGGTGCTCACTACCACCCTGGGAAGCCCTGACTGTCAGGAACTCCTTCCTTCTTTTGAGCCCAAACCCGTCTTTTTTTCAACGCTGCCGTCCTTCCTTCTGATGCACGTGACCCCCGCTGTGGATGAGAAAAGGACTGAAGGGTTCAGGGTCTGGCCCCCGACCTCCCTGTGAGGAGGGGGAAGAACAGAGTGGGGCAGACCCTCCCCATCTGAACCTCAGCTCATAGAAAGAGACAGCGGATGGACAAGAGCCCTTTAGAATAGTAAGTCCTCATGTGTTTAGGACTTTACAGTTTGCAGGGCACATCCTTGACATTACCGTCGGTGGAAACACGGAGAGATGGCCTGGGGCTCTGGAACAAATCAGAAGACCTGGATCTAGTCCTGGCTCTACCACTAACTTGCTGTGTGACTGGAGGAAGCCCTAGTCCCTCTCTGAGCCTCAGTTTCCTCATCCGAAAATTAAGACTAGGCTCTCTTTACTTCAGTGCTGAGAGTTGGGGGTTCCAAATAGGCAAGCAGAGACCCTGGAAGGAAAAGGGCTGCACGGAACAGGCCCTGCAGGTTGTGGGGCACACTGGGGTCACGTGGTTGTTGCAGCAGCCTGCGTTCAGCCTTGCCGGGCCCCCCAGCCTAGCATCAGAGTGTGTGGCCTGAAATCCTTCCCCCAGCTGAGCGCCATTTCTTCCTCTGCAGAGAGGAGGACGGCATCCTCGAGGGGCCCGCATGAGCCTCTGTCTGAGGATCATCAGGAGTGAAATTTGGCCGCCGCAGGCCAGACAGGGAGGTGTGCCGCCCAGCCAGGCAGGCAGACAGACCGACAGCTTCAGCAGGAAGGGAAGTTGCCTCTCCATCTGCAGGGAGCTTATGTCAGTCCAACTGGGGGCCGTCCGGAAGCCCCCCGTCAAAGCTGTGTCCTGGGAGAAGCAATAAAGCCCCAGGACTGCTGAGGCACAGACATTCGCGCTGCCTTGGCCGTCCCATCCCTTCACAGGCGACTCCAGAAATCAATGGGAAGAGATTCATGAGGGTCCTGGGTGGCGTGCTCCCCTTCACCTCTGGCAGCCCCTTTGTTAGCTGGCCTGAGCTTCCTGTCTGAACAGGCTGCTTCCACGGAGAGGCAACCCACATTCTTGCAGACAGCACGCTGGGGACCCAGTCTCTGGGCTGGCAAAGCAGCGGGAACAGGGCACCGCAGGCCCTACTGTCCACTCATTCATTCCTTGATTCACTTTTTCATTCAGGTAGCTGGTCCGTGCTTCATTCACACAGCAGATATCAAGCATCTGCTTGGCATATTGTAGATCCTGTCGATATAACATGTGCAAAACAGACAAAAGTCGCTGTTGGCAGGGAGCTTGACTTCTGGCAAGGGAGATAGCATTAGCAAGAGAAATAATTGAAATACATCAGTCATAAATGCTAAGGAGGAGCCTAAGTCAGGAAAGAGTGGTAGCAAACGTCAGGAGGGGTTGCAGATTTGGGCAGTGCAGCTGAGGAAGGCTTCCTGAGACTCAGGTGTCCCCTGGGGGGAGGCCTGCAGGAGGTGGGAAGTGAGTCTGGCCACCTGGAGAAGAGCAAGGGGGTGTCTGCAGCCTGAAGGCAGGGAGACTGGAAGGAAATGAGGTCAGGAAGGTGACAGGGGCCAGGTCACACAGGGTTCTGTGGGGGGCATCATAAAGACGTGGATTTTTACACTGACTGAGCCAGAGCGGTTTAAGCAGAGGAATGATGAGCTGCGACTTAGGTTTCGGCAGCATCACCGTGGGTATTCATTTGCTAGAGATGCCAAACAAAGTACCACGGACGGGGTGGCCAGAACAACAGGATTGCATTGTCTCGCAGTTCTGGAAGCCAGAAGTCTGAATCAAGGTGTCGTGGTGGCAGGGCCGTGCTCCCTCGCAAGGCACCAGGGAAGGACCTGTTCCAGGCATCTCTCCTGGCTTCTGGTAGTTCGCTGGCTCATGACAGCAGAACGCCAGTCCTCACATGGCACTCTCCCTGTGTGCGTGTCTGTCTCTGTGTCCAAATTTCTACTTCTTATCAGGACACCAGTCATATGGGATTAGGGCCCACCCTAATGACCTCATTTTCACTCGATCATCTGCGACCCTGTTTCCAAAAAAGGTCACATTCACAGGTACTGGGGGGTAGCCCTTCTGCACCTTTGGGGGGAGGGGGGACCCACAACCCCACGGCCTCTCAGCCTCTTGAGAATGATCGCTGTTATCTCCTTTGGTCCTCCCTGGCACCTGGTACGAGCTGGCCTCGCTCCCATTTTACAGAGGATGAGGCAGAGGCCCAAGGAAGCCAAAGTGACTTGTCCAAGGCCACCAGCTAGTCAGTACTTGTTTCCTAAGGCTCAGCCTCCAATTCCAGGCACATCCCCACCCTCCACAACTCCTCGGCTAGCAGGGACATGGTCAGTTCCTTCCTGTCTCCGCTCCGACCCCTTTGGCCTCTCTGTGTAGCTGAGAGGCTGTGGGCATCCTAGTGGCGTGGGCACACAGCCTGGGCACGGCTGCCTTCCCAGCTGAGTGGATGGAGGGGCAGGCAGCTCTTAAAGACAGAAGCCACCTGAGGGACCATTTCATGCCTCGTTCCTGGGTTCCCTCCCCCATCCTCTCTCCTCCTCCAGCCTGGCAGGAGGCTTTCCTGGATCCCCGATAACCTCAGAACCCTAGGGTTTCTTGGAGGTGCCAATGGACGTGTGGGGCAGGGGTTGGTTTTGCTTTCTTAATGAAATGATTATAAGATTTGGGCCGATGCCCAATGCAGACTTCTGGGAACGCAGCCTGAGTGTGGGTTGAGGGCCCTGCTGGAGGATATATCCGGGAAGGGGGTGGGGAGCAGTGACAGGAGGTTCTGAGCCAGGTAGGTCTCATTCTCCACCGTGACCCCCATGCCCCCCCTCAGGTGGAGCCCTGGACAACCCGGGATGTCAGGTGGATGGTTAAATCGCACAGAGGCTAAACAGGAAAAAGAAACACAAAGAAAGAAGACATTTCCATATATGTAATGTGATGTGCTGGAAAGAATATCAAACATGACTCTCATCACAATTCTAACTCGCTGTGTGACTTTGATGGTCTCTGTCTCTAGAGTCTCGTCTTGGGCATACGGTATTACGGTTGCTGGTGCAGACTTTAGAGCCAGATGGCTGGGTAGTTTAAATCTTTCTGCAAGTTGTCTAAACCTTTCTGTGCCTCACTGTTATCCTCTGCAGAGTGGAAATAATAATCACACCTTATCAGAGAGGGCTGTCTGTGAGGATGGCATGTTGATACTTGGAAAGTGCCTAGAACTGTGCCTGGCAACCAGCAGGCACTTTGTCAGTGGGAGCTATTACTATGGACAGAGGAGAGGCCTGGATCCAGCTTGGGGCTCCCAGCTCTGTGTCCCCAGTGGGACTGTGCCCTCCCACTGTCCCCATGTGTGGGTAGGGTCCCGAGGCCTGGCAGAGACACCTGCATTGGCTGGCTGGGAGCTGAACGTCAGCTGTGCCTTCCTTCTTTGAGATTGTACATGTAGAATTAAGGAGGCTGACCAGGGTGAAGGAGGAAGGGAAAGGGGCAGAGGGGACAGTACTATCAAAGGACACAGGAGTTTGTGTCCTGACCCCTCAGAGGTGGGCAGAAGCCCCAGAAAAAGGTCCCTGGAGGCAGAGCCCCTGAATCAACGCAGGCCCAGTGCAGCTGCTTGAGCCTTCCTGGGGCAGCTGCGCTGCAGTGAGACAGATGCTTCGTGGCCGGTTATCCTCCAGTATGTGTGCGTATGTTTATTGAACCCACTCCATGCCCTGCACGCGCTTCCATGAGCCTTGAGAAGGATCAGTTGAATGGAGACAGATGGCCAAGCAGCTCCCAAGGCCTGAGCTCATGACTGCCACACTCCCGTGGACACCACCTGGGGCCTCCTTGTCTTCTTCACTCTCCCTCTGAGTGCTGGAGCCCGCATGGGTGACATGGGGATCCTTGTTGAGACCTGCTGAATCAGCAAGCCCTGCTTGAGGAAGACCTGGCTCCGTGGCTCTGGGGTTCATTGTTCTGCCTCTCAGTCTCAGCTGGAGGGAGCTGGGGTTGTGTATGCCCCTAGCCCCCCCCAACCAAAGCCTTACAGAGGAGGTGACCCAGCCCTGAGCCTGGGAACCACTTTCTACCCCCCACCCCCACCCCCCAGGGGGACCTACATCCGGTGGCTTTGCTCATTCATACTTACTGGCCTGGGCTGGGACAGGATCCAGGAGCCCATCCCTCTGGAGGTGAGCGGGGGAGGCCTGGAGGGGGCTCCTCCGGCACCACAGACTCCCCCCCCCCGCCCCGCTTCCCCCACCCCACCGGGGCCTCCATGGCCTGGTTGGTCCTGAGGAGGTAGGCCCTGCACGACAGGCTCCCCAGCTGGGTGAAGCATCCTCCCTCCCGCTCCCTCCAGTGCAAGCCGTGGCTGCCTTCCCGGCTGCAGTGCTGTGATTTATTGGCGGCTCCTTCTCGCCAGGGCCCGCGGCAGGAGGAGTTCAAACACCCGCAGGAGAAGCCACCAGCTATTGATCCCTGAATCAGGCTTCCCAAGGGCTCCCGGACATTCATCAAGGAGCCACGGCGCCAGGGCCGCAGCTCTCCCTTTCTTCTTCCTTCTGCCTCCCAAGTCATTCCTCCGGGCTGTGCCCCCCTCGCCGAGGTCACTCGGAGAGCTCCCCGAGTGCGCTCAGAGGTGGAGAGTGCCTTTGTCTGCAGCCGCTTTCCTATAGATCCTTATCAAGGCAGGCGCCCAGGGGGTGGAGCGGGCCACTTTGGGCCTCAGGCTTTTGAGCAAATCTTTGGAAGTTGGAAAAGTGGAGTTGGAACGTGGAGTAAGTGAAGAGAAACCCTTCTGAAGCAGGAAGTGGTTGGAGTACCCATATTTCACCAGACTCCGGGCTTGTAGTATTAAGAGCCTGCTAACCTAGTGAGCCGGACTGGGGCTTGAATGGGACCGAGCAGGCCTTGAAATTAGCATGTGAAAACGAGAGCTTTAGCTAGGAGGCCTTCTGTGAGGGCTGGTGAATGGATTCTTGAAAACAATTTGTTTTCCTAATTACATAAATAGGCTAGTGGAGAGTATTTACCTTTTTTTTTCTCACCTGGGGAAAATCAGTTGGTCCCAGGCCTGTGAAGTTTAAATAGGCATATCACTACTCTTCTCTCACCCGACCTTGGGTAGGTCACACCTTCCAGAGTAGGTCCCAGGGAGAGCTGGGAGGTGGGGGAGGAGTGGGGCTGTCATTAGTTTCCCAGGTCCTGCCACCAGGTCTGTGTTCCTCTGATGGAAACCTCTGCTCAATTCCAGTCCAAATTCTGGTTCAACCTATAGGAGTGTTTTTTCTGAATTCAGTGCCTGGAGCCACATGGTACCACCACATACGGGGTATTTCAAGAATGAACCTGGAAGTTCCAAACATTTGGGTCTTTGGTGGCTCCAAAGACACTAAGAATCAGACAAATATTGTGAACTATCATTGCAGAGAACTTCTGGGAGGGGAGGATCCAGAAGAACAGTGTTCTGGTTATTTGAGGTCTTGGCAGCTTTGAATTCTATATAATCGAGGTTTGAGCACTGACATCATGTTAAAACCAGATTTATGATAGAAAACAGGTCGTAGGGACATCCATCTCAGTGTTTTCTTCTGAAACGTGGACCCAGTTGTCGTGCTTCTCAGTTTCTGGGTGTCACTGGCTGAGCACTGGGCTTTGGAGTCTGTGGTATGCAGGATCTGCAATGGGGACTGGGCCAACCAAAGAGAAAGATGAAGGGTCTTCACTGGCCACAGGGCTCTTCCCTCATGGGCTCCCAAACCCCTGTGGGGCTGCTTGGGAGGGCAGGGCCCCAATGGATGTCTCAGTGAATAAATGACTGTCCCTAAAGAAGCCATTGTAACCCAAGATGAGGGAAGGCTCCTCCGAGGAGGGGAGACTGAGCAGCCTGGAATTTGGGCAGAGCAGAAAAGTCCTTACCCTGGCCGCCCCAGGGTTGGCCCTGCAGGAAGGCGATGCAAATTAATCTCTCTTGCAGGAAGCCAGTTTTTGTCCAAAAGGCAGCAAGTTATAAAGTATGAATTAATCCATTTAACCAGCTCCTCTGAGGGAAAGCCCATGACAACTGCATTTCCAAATGCCATCTCTGAAAGTGATATTTCAAGTGGCAGTGGGTGGGATTAGAGCCTGCTAACGATTTATGTCAAACAAGGAACAAGAACATAATTTCTAGATATGTGATTTGTTTCAGGCACTTCCAGGGCTGGCAGTAGGACAGACACGAAGGTTCAGGGGCCAGCCAGAGCTCAGACTGAAAAGTCGCGGGGGGGAGTGTAATCGGGAGTGATGGAAGAAGAACAGGAGAAGCAACGTCAAAGGTTAGCTGACCTGGTCATTTACCCATGATGGCAAGGAGAGCAGTGCAGGGCAGTCTAATATAGAGGAGATTTTTCAAGGCAGTTCTGGTTACCTTTCATTAGGGTGAATGATGGGGCCCCACTTACCTTCCTAACTGTTTGGGCAGTTAAGTCGACACTCAAGAAACCTTCACTGCAGGTGGGCTGGGGGAAGGGGCTTAAAATAAAAGTTTCTCCCAAGAGGGTCGTGGTGATGGGAAGTGCCCACGAAAGAGGAAGGAGCGAAGAACCCTTTGGGGTGGTAGGGCGGCGGGTGGGCTTCCAGGTGTGTCTGCTCAGCTCAGCGCCAGCAGCCCTTGCGACAGACAGGCTGGAAGGAAGAGGCCGCGGCCACCACAGGATGCAATGTCAGGAAGGCAGCAGCTCCCGGGGCGGGGCAGTGCCGCGCTCAGCAGCCGCCCCCGGCTTCCCTACAGCCGCTGGTTCCAGAGCACAGGAACTCCCCGAAGTCAGCGAGCTCGAGCGTACGTGCGTCCGCTCACCTTGCCTCGGGGAATCCCAGGGGCGGCAGGGGCATCAGTGCCAGGGAAGATGCCAGGCCGCCTGCCTTCTCCGCCCCCTAACCCGTTCCGAAAATCCTTTAAACCAGGTCGCAGTCCGGATGCCCCAGTCCCGCCCCGCCCCCTCTCCTCCCCCGGGCCGAGGCCGCCTCCAGGCCAGCTCCCTCCTCCGCCCCCACCCTGCCTTCGACCCTCATTAGCATGACCACTTGGGAGGACTCTCTGGGGGGCGGGAGACACCCGAAGTCATCCACCGCCTGCGCATTCCCGGCGGCCCCCTCGGGCGGCAGCGTTCCGGGAGACCCACTTGCACAAGTGTTGCTTCCAATTTATTGCCTGGGCGGGGGAGGGAAGGGGGCCTGGTCGCCGCCCCCGCCCGGAGGCTGGAGCGCTGCTTGTCGGGTCGTGCGTTCGCTCGGCGGCGGCGTGCACCAGCACCACCCCTGCGTGCAAGTTTGAAATGTGAGCTGCCTCCGATTCATACTCGCTCGAGCTCCCTCGCAGCAAAGTGGCTGGGTCGACGGTCTGCGCGAGCGAGTGAGTGCGGGTGGCGGGCTGGGGGGCGGGGGTGCGGACGGGAGGCTCGCGGGGCGGGGAGGGCGCGCGCGAGCCAGGGCTCCCTGGAGACGCCGAGGCAGGTCTGCTAGCCTTTCATCTTCTCTCCGCGCTCCTCCTCCTCCCTCCCCTCCCCCCGCCGCGACGCGCCCGGCCTCCCCCGAGCCCCCAGCCCCACGCGGGCGCACGCAGGGTGGGTGGTCGCGCCGGCGGGGAACGGGCGCGCGGCGCAGGGCGCTGGCCGTGGGAAGTTTCGCTGGCGCGCCCCGTGCACCCCCGCCCCCCGCGCGCCCCCGGCCCATCCCCGTCCCCGGAGGGCTGTCGCTTGCGCCCGGGCGCGCGGCTGGCTGCCTGCTCGGCGGCGGCCCCATTAACGGAGCCTCCGCCTGTGATTGGCTTCGCCCGGGAAGCTGGAGACGGGCGATGAATAATTGATGTGTGCTGTGCGGTAGCCGGACGGCGGCGGCGGTGGCGGGCAGCAGCGAGCGGGAGCGCGGGAGCCGGAGCGCCCTCGGAGCGGGCAGCGCGGAGCGAGCGGGCGCCGGAGCCGCCCGGGCCCCCGCGCCGCCGCCGCCGCCGCCCCGGCGCGGAGCGGGGATGCAGGCGGCGCCCGCTGCCTCCGTGCAGCCTTTGTTCGGCGCCGGCTGAACCCTGCCCCGAGTCGCTCGCTGCGGCCGCCCCCGGCTGGGCCCCATCCCCCTGCGGGCGCCAGGGCGGAACCGCGGCCGGTGCAACTTCCAGGTAAGTGCGGGGTTGGAGGGGCCGGCGCCGGGGCGCCCGCGGACGGGGCCCGGGCTCCCTCCGGGAGCGGCGGTGAGTGTGCGTGCCTGTGTGTGACAGAGGAGGGCCGGTGCATTGTGGGTAGCGCCTTGTGCTGCATGGTGTCAGCCCGAGGCTTGGCCGCGAGAGTGGCACCGGCGTGCACCGGGCCCGTTTTGTGCGCCCACACAGGGGCCCCTCATTCTCTTCGGGGCCCGGGGCCAGGGTGCTCCCCTACCGCCCCCACTCTCGAAGGTGAAGTGTTGGCTCTCCAGCAGACATTTTACAAGGCTCCGTCCTCAATCGGCTGCTATTGCAAAAATAAGAATCGGCCAGGAAGCCCTCCGCGGAGGCAGCGGCAGAGGGTTCTTAACTTCAAGCTGCTCCTTTGTCAGGATGCAGCCCTAATGCTGAAAGCGCCCAGAGACCCCGAGGGGAGCTGGTGGTGCCACCATTGCGGCAGAGCGCCCTTCCGAGAGGTGGTGGGTGCAGAACAGACTTCTGACAAGTGTTTGCTGGGAGGCCGGCTGGAGGAGGAGGAGGAGGAGAGATGGGTTTGCACTAGAGAGCAGGAAGGGGCCTTTCTGGGGGTGCCTGACACCAGGCTGTGGAGATCTCGTTTAAGACCTTGGAGAGAGGGTTTCTCAGAGGACTGCCTGGCTGAAGGTCTGTCTTGGTGATCAGGAGCACGTGGGTTTGGTGTTGGGGTCATAACAAGCCTTGGTGCCTGGAGCACTAAATAGGTCCCACTTCTTGAGTCCAACTGGAAGCCAGCTTGGGTGAGACTAGGAGACGTCAGGCTGTCTTTCCCTGCCCTAACCCTTTGCACCAGTGAACCTCCATAGATGGGCTTCAGGAGACAGTCACTCTCAGGATGGGGGCCTGGGTCCCCTGTCCTTGACCATCAGTCTGGACTGGCAGATGGGTGCTAGGCATGGCTGGTAGCTCCTCCAGCGGGAAGGTCTTGTGAGGCGGCTGGCAAGGAGTTGGTACCAGAGAGCTTCTTAATGGGCCATCCTTGAGAATGGGCCAGAAATTCGATTGGGGAATGAGTTGGAGTGGGCAAGGTGATGGCACCCTGAAATCAGGGTGACCCCAGAAGGTGTATAGGGACGAGGCCCCTTCCAGTTCTGGAGCTCTGGGCCAGAAGCTCATCTCCCATCCGCTACAGAGCAGAAAGCCCTGTCCCTCGGCAGGAGGTGTGTGGTGGGGGGGGTGAGTCTTGAAGTCCACGTGGCTACTGGTAAGCCTGTTCCCCTTTTTTGTGTGTTAGCCAGGCAGTGACTACCCCCCAACTAGCAGGATTCAAGTCCCCTCCTGAGCTATTTTTACCCTGAACTTCCTTAGTGAGAAACCACCGAACTGCGATGCTTTGGTGAGAATCTGGGTCTTTACCGGAAGCAGCAGCCTGCACAGAGTTTGAGACTTGCTTCATAGTGCTGTCTCTACTCCCCTGCACAGCCTCCTCGTCAGCAAGAGCCCCTTCGCCTCTCTCTCTTTTGCCTCCTGGTTCTCACGACAGTCTGTGCACTCAGAGACTTGGTAGCACCGTTTCAGATGGCAAAATTGATGTCCTCGAGAACACCCAGTAGGGGACAGAGGAAGCCAGTCAGCTCCGACTGGAGTGTGGCCTTGACTGTGAGCTCCTTGAAGGCAGGGGCCATGTGTTACTCATCACAGTATACGCCAGTGCCAGCCACCGTGCCTGGCAGGTGGAAGGTGCTCAGTGACTACTGAGTGACCGCATGAGCAGAAAGCTGGCCGCGTGCTGCTTTCCCTGTGGGAGTGGGGAGGTGATGGAGAGATTGAAAGAGTGCTTCTGCTTGGAAGTCAGTGTTGGCTCAGTACTAAGCAACAAGGCTGAGCTCAGTCCCTGGGAACTCCAAGATGAGTTCCGAGTCTGATGTTAGCCAGTCAGACTGAGAGCTCCCACAGATGTTCAACCAGAGTCCTACCTGGGAGCTTGCTCATGGCTCTTTCTGGGTCACATGGCAGGGAGTAAGGACGGCGGAGCTGTGTTTAGAACTGCATTGTTCTGTATGGTAGCTACTAACCGCACGTGGCTGTTTATACCCTTAAATTAATTACAAGTTCAGTTTCTCATTTTCACCAGCCACATTTCAAATGGTCAGCAGCCACATGTGGCTAGTGACTACCAGATTGGGCAGCTCAGATCACAGAACATTTCCACTGTGGCCGCAAGTTCCATTGGACAGCTCTGGCCTAGAACGATGGAGATTTAGGACAGAAGTGAGGTGAGGACACTAGACCAGAGCCCACAGGTGTGACAGTGCAGGAAGAGTCCATCGGATACAGGGACCTTCCATTTTCTTAGCACTGCATTTTCTGACAGCCTCCCAGTAAGGGAGAGTATAGACAAGCCAGGTGCTCCCACTTAGCACGGGAGAAAGCCGAGATTCAGTTTTGCCCAAGGTCACCCAGCGAGCGGTGTGAGCCCCAGGCCTCCGACTCCTCCGCCGGTGCATTACCACCCAGCAGAGGTCAACCAGGGGGCAAGGGTGGGCAGCAGTCCCAGGAGCAGCCTCAGACCTCCCTGAGGACCGTCTTGGTGCCCGGTAGGCGTCAGTCTTTGTGAAGTCATCCATCGATCAGGCGGGAGAGCCAGCTCAGCCTCGAGTCCCCAGGAACAGAGAGTTCTGAGCTGGCAGAGCTGGAAGGAGAGGGAGACGGGCTCCCTGGTGAGGGAGGTGTTTACCTTGATCCATGCGGCTTTGGTCCCAAGGGAGAGGCCGGCTCTTCTCCACAGGGAAGGACCCCATCAGTGGGCCTGTGGCCAGGTTCATTAGCACCACCGCAGAGGGAGGTGTGCAGGCCCCAGCCCCGAGGGGAGAAGGGGTGGGGGACATTTGGCTAACACAAGATGCCCTTCGCTCCCGCCCTGCCAGGGCCTGCCTGCTGCCCCTCATGTCACGGGCCATTCGAGGTGCCACTCTCCCCGTTGCTTTCCCTGAAGCCTCAGCTGCAGGAGGAAACTCTCCCGGGGCCTGGCAGAGAGGCAGCAGCCTCACGAGGGAGCCTGCTCAGGGAAAAACAAGGCCCCTACCCTCTAAGCACTTCCAACCTCTCTGGGCCAGAGGGGCAAAGTGACTTCCTGCCCCAAGGTCATATGGCAGGGCAGGCCTGGGATGGAACTGATGCCCTCTTACGTTCCATTGCAAATCCCAGTCTGCCGTTTTGAACTTGGGGTTTATATAAGATTTAATTGTGCCTTGTTTCACTTTCCTCCTCCATCCCTGTGAGGTCACTTTGTCTCTGGCCTTGTCCCTGTGTCCTGAGGTGCCCCCTTCCTCCCTGCAGCAGGCCTCACTGCAGCCCCCTGCAGCCCCCTGCTCCCCTGGGCCCTGAGCTGACCAAAGGAGGAGGTCTCAGTAGGGGCTGGCTCTCTGCCAGGGACCCCAGCACCCCCAAACGGGGGTCCTCAAGGCCCATCCAGGGGAGCTTGAGAGATGAGAGGATCTTTGGGGACAGTCCCAGGTTTCCAGTCTCCTTGAGTGAGGTGGAGGTATTGTTCGGGGCCTCTGCTTACCGTGCCTTTCCCTGGAGCCAAGGTGGGCCACCTGGGGATGCTCACAGCACGCTTGACCCCCAGAGTCTGATGTGCCGTGTGCCCTTCAAAACTGACTGACAGAGCCAGACCCTGACCCCACCACCCAGAGCGTCAGGCTGGGCCTGCCAGGCACTCTGCTGCCCTCCTGCCCCCTTCCTCTCAGTAGCTATAGACATGGCACGGACTCCTGCTTGGAGCCCCCGAGGCCCTCTGGGTTCTCGACTGCCTCCACCTACCCTTGGGGGGAGGCCAGGCCTTACAAGTGCCGGGCCCGGGGCAGTAGTGGGTGCTTTGTGCATGTTTGGTGAATGAAGGTCGGGACTTTGGCCAGGACACCCACATTCCCTGAAGCCAAGGCTCCCCAGTCACCCTGGAGTTTTGGTAGTTGTGGGGTAGAGCCCAGCCTCTGTGATTTGGCTTTGGTTTTGTAAAGCCCCCTCAGATAATTCTGATACTGTTGGTGGCAGCATGGCTACCAGGGCCTAGCATTCAAGTGATAACATCTATGATCTGTTATCAAATTAGTGTGACCTTTGGCAAGTCACTTCCCCCCTGGGGGGCCCCTGTCCTCATCTCTGTACTGAGAACATCGCCCTCTGTCTCATCTCTGAAAGGTAGACTCCACTCCAGGAGCTGAACTACTGGAGTCTTGGGCTAGAGGGTGTGTGTGTACGATGTGAGGAGACAGGAGACTGAAGGAGGTCTGGCCCTGCCTTTGGGTGCTACCTGCTGCCAGCATCTGAGGGTGCAGCGGGAGATAGTAAGGTGCACGGGGGGCGAGGAGAATTGAATGAATAGAGTCTTATGCTCCACACCCTAGGATCTGGAGTAGGAGGGGAAGGTGGTGCCTTTGGGGCTGGGGTAGCCTGAAACTCTTCCCAGGTGGCCCTTGATTTTGGAAATGGGTAGGATTGGGGTCTTGGGTGAGAAGGGGAATGAATGTCAGGTGGCACACCTAGGGAGGTGGTCCCTCCTGGCGAAGCAGCAGAGGTGAGCACGGGAGGTGGGGCCATAGCTGAAACAGATCTTATCCCAGGAGCCTGGATCTTATCCCCGGGGCAGGGGGGGAGCCAGGGAGGCCCCTGGGACTCCAAGGGCTTCTGGGAGCAGGGATGCTGCTGGGTTGAGGCAGGAATCCATCTAGGGAAGTGGGGGAGCCCTGCGAGGTCAGAGCTCTGCTGCAGGAATGTCCCTGTCTCTGCTGACGCAATGGAAAGCTCGTTGTGTTGCAGGGTTCCTGTTCTGCGGTCGCCCGTGGTGGGGGGCGAGGGCAGCCAGCTCTTCTGAGGAGCTCCGGGAACTTGGTAGAACTTGTCCAGGCCTCCCCTCTGTTCTCTCCTGGGAAAAAGGGAACCTTGTTTGTAGACTCTGCCCCTAGTGCCTCGGGGGCCCGGGGTGGGGGTGGGGGTGGGGGGGAGGGGAAGGAATGTGTTACAGCCACACCCCCGGAGGGTTTAAATCCATGTGGGTGGTTCCTTGGGACTGGGACTGGAGCGGACAGATGACAGGGGACAGCCTTTGGACTGGCGTGCGTTTGGTCGCACACCCTCCCACGCCTCACCCTCCCACGCCTCCTCCGGCAGAGCCTGAGGCGGCCCGTGATTTATAGGCACCCTTCCTCTCCACCTCCCAAGAGTGTGACCTGGTTGGCAGCTTTGTAGTTGTGCATAGAAGACTTAACAGCCCCTGGTTCAGACCCTACGTGTGGGAGGGAGGGCTGTGGAAAATGGGGGGCCACATTTCGGAGGGGAGGGGGAAAAAAGCCCAGGGAGGAGCCCATCTTTCTGTCACCTCCTCCCCACCCTGCCGCTACCAGGCCCAGCTCGAACGTCACCAGCCAGGAGGCCTTCCCTGACCCCAGCACACACACAGACACAGGACCCCATCTCTTGGCGGTTCCTTTCCACTCCTTCGTGCTTCCGGGACCCGCAACCTTACATCAGTCTGTTTTATGTGGTCGTTTGCCCACCGGGTGTCATCCCCGCTAGGTTGTACATTGCTGGACAGGCCGCCCCTGACTAGTATCGATGCTGAGTACTCAATATACATCTCTTAAATGACCAGCCCGGGCTTAGGTGGGTTGCAGCAAAGGTAGTCACCCAGGAAGAAACAGAGAGGTCCGAGCTCTTGGGCCAGCTCTGGCTTCCCCAGTTGACATGTGACGTGCGGGAGCCCTCGTCCTTCTCGGGGACCCCACCTGTAGGAAGAATCACTGGGTTTACCATGCTGTCTGATCGAAAGGCCACTAGCCACAGGTGGCTATTTAAGTGTATATTAGATAAAATTAAATGAAATTCTATGTCAGGCCCTCAATCACACTAGCCACATTTCAGGTTCTCAGTAGCCCCGTGGGGCTAGTGGCTACCATATTGGACAGTGCAGTGGTTGAATGTTTCCATCATCACGGAAGGTTCTGTTGGACAGTGCTGGAGGGTGTCTCAGGAGCCTCATAGCTCTGTCATCACAGATCTATAGGGAGGCAGAGTCCCGGGGCCTCTGCCTGCCTCTCTGTTAGTTAGCAGGTCTCACCCTGCTCCGTGCACAGGGCCCTGGACTTTCCCCGCTGTCCTTTCTGTGAAGCACAGGGCCCTGCAGAACTTCCCTGCTTCACCCACCCCCACCCACACCCTGGGCTCTTCAGTGAGGCCACCCAGCATCCTTCCCAAGACAGTGTCGGGGAGTAATTATGAAACCCACATCTGTCGTTTACTGGGTGACCTTGGGCAAGTCACTTAACTTCTCCAAGTCTCTGTCTCCTAATGAATAAAACACAGCTGTCTGTGTCTGCCTCTGCCCGGCAGGGTTGCGGCAGTGGGTAAATGAGATGGGGCTTTGAGCACTTAGTGCCTGGCACATAGTAATTGCTCAGTAAGTGGCAGCTCTCATGACTATCAGGTTGACTTCATACCCTCGCAGCGTATGATCAGCTCCCAGACCAGCCGGGCTTTTGGTTTCTCTTGAATTCCCCAGCGCAAGAGCCTGGGTCCCAGCCACACCACAGGCCTCAGTTCTCTTGTCTATAAGGAGCCCCTTGCGCTGTGTGTTGTGACCAGAGACCTGGCCGCGCAGGGCAGAGGACGGGCTGTCCAGGGGCTCGTGCTGCCTCCTGCGTGGCTGCTGTTAACAGGAGAGCCTGAGAAGGCCAGGAGAGAGCGAAGCGTGCAGTGTGCCTGCCACTTGTTCTGTCCTGAGGAGAAGCTGCAGGGCTTCCCCGCTGGCAGCCGTCTGGTGTCCTAGCCCTGGAGGAAGGGTGAGTGGGCCAGCACAGGCGCCCACTTTCATTTCCTTCTTGGGGAAGGAGCTATATATACATCTACACCTTGGACTCCTGAAGCCCTCTGGGCAACTTCCCCAAGAACTTCTCCCTTCTGAGGTCCACGGATAGTTTGTTTGGGTCCCTGAGCCCCCCAACTTGTGTGGAGTGCATTTTCTGGGCAGAGGGCCTGTGAGCCGCGTCGTGTTGAGGGGCCTCCCAGGGCCCAGCAGCCCTGAAGGAGGTGGGCTGGCAGGGTAAGGCCCGTGGGTCCAGACCTGGCTTCCAGCTGTCCAGAGGACTCCCAGAAAGGCACTCAGTGAAAGGAAATTCTCCGAGTTGGGGGAGAGCCACAGGAGCCAGTGCGCTGTTTCATCTCATACCCGAGGGCTTGACAACCACTGGGTGCTGGGTGCTGGGCTTCGGGAAGCAGGACAGCACTCAGGCCCAGCCTTGGAGAGTGAGGCGGCAACAGTCTCTGGGAGCAGACTGCGTGCAGGGTGAGTGCAGGGGCAGCTGGGGCTGGGGGGCCAGGCCATGTGGCTTCCTAGGGATTTGTCTCCACGGGGGGAAGTAGCTGAGGTGAGGGCTGGGCATTCCCAGAGAAGTGGGTATGGGGGGGCATTCCAGATGGGGAGGGTGTGGCCCTCCTGTGGCTCCCCCCTATTAGAGGCTGGAGACCCTCACACCTCAGAGGCCCCCCTCCCCAGCCTTGTTCACCAGCATCTCTCCCCCTCCTCTCCTGTCCCCTCCACACAGTGGTCCTCTAACCCTCTCTAAGCCTCAGTTTCCTCATCTGTAAAATGGGGGGCTAGCACTCATCTCTTTGGGTCCTAGGAAGATTAAAGAGCATATTCCAGCTACAGCTTGGAACACGGTGCTGGGACGTGGTCAGCCCTGAGTAAGCATTAGCTGTCCTTGCTGCTTCGTCATGGGTCTCCTTGTGTTTGTGCTAGACCTATTCCTCTGGGGACACGTCCTCCTGCTTCCCTGCCTCATAATCTTCCATCACAGCCCAAGAGTATCCAAATGCTCCCCCATCTCACCTGCTCCTGCGCCTGCACAGGGGTGCCTTTCCTCCCGCACCAGTGACCTGGCAAACGTGCGGAATGCCCAGCCCCCTGCCCCCAGCCTGAGAAACCCTGGAGCCAACAGCGCCCCCACCCCCACCCCCTATCTCCCCTGGGGCCCTGAGGGCTCTTGGCCTCAGGCTCAGGACTCCCTCACTGCTGAGAGTAGCTTGTGGCTTCAACCCTCAGGTGTGTCTGCTTTTCATTTGCCAACATCAGGTCCCCAAAGCTCCTGGGCAGTCCTGGGGAAGCCCCTGCAGGGAGGCCAGCTACCACCATCCTGGGGGGCTCAGGGAAGTGGCACCCAAAGCAGAGAAAGCCCCCACCCCCACTTCATTGGACCCAGGGCAGCCTTGCCACTGGGTCTCTAGTGACTTCTGCCCCCGGGAGACAGCCCAGCCCACGGAAGGGGGCGCCCAGAGGTCAGCATCAGGACAGGGAAAGGGGCAAGCGCCAAGCAATTGCTTCCTTTTTTGAGCACAGGCCCTGGCTTCTCCCGTCCAGGCCACTTTGACCCTTGAAACAGGAATGATTCCTCCGCTCTCTCCATGCCCGTGCCCCGTGGCGCCAGTGAGCAACAGACGGGATCATCACCGCCCGGCCGCCCTCCTGACCCCACACCGGCCCGTGCACCCTGTGAGCCAAACCCCTGCAACCCCCCTGCCTGGAATTAAGCCTCCCAGCATCAGGCCTGTCAGGGGCCGATAATCCTCTCAGAGCTCTGCGCGCGGTGCTGTACCCTCTCTGAGAAGTACGTTTGATGACCTGGATGAGATCTTTGTCCTCAGGTTACAGCCTCCGCAATGGTGATTTCTTCCCAAGTTGGGGCATCCTGATGAGTGTGCGGTCCTCCCTGTAGTGAGGGCTCTGGCTCAGACAGACCCTAGCCTGTGGATGGGCCTGGCCACCCAGAGGCTGGGTTCCCTGGATGCCTCCCTGGTCTTAAACACCTGTTACCTGAAGCCTTGCTGGCACCCCACCCAGGTGATCTGGAGCTTGTGATTCCACTCTGCCACTTGAGTTGCCTCTTCTGTAAAATGGGGGTCCCCTTCTTTCACAGGCCTGTTGCAGCAACAGGAGCCCTGGAGCGGGTGTCCTGCCGAGGCACTGCACGCACGCCCTCCACGCGTGTCCGCTCACTCATACACACGCCTGTGCCCTCCCTGGGTTCACTGTGCCGTAGTTATAGCCCCCGGTTTGCACGGGAATGTTTTGTTTCTTCAAGCTCATGGCTATAGCTCCTTCGCGTTTGTATGTTCCGCATCCAAATGGGCAAAAGTACACACTAATATGTTTTGAATGAATGAATGAACAAATGAAGAGCTGGCTGTGGGTGGAGCACTGTGTGGCATGTGAAGAGAGACAGGGTCCCCGCCCTCTGGGAGTTTAAAGTCCCCAAATGAAGATGGCAGCCCTGGAAGACACCCGGCTGTGCAGGGCCATATACGTGGAGTGGTAGTGCGCCTGTTGCAGGGCGGCGGGCCGGTGGGGTATGTTGCAGAAAAGCATAAGATGGAACATTGGAAAATGTTACGTGGGTTTTGTCTCTGCGTACGTACATTGTGTATTCTTGCGGTTGGACACGCGTGTGTTCGTGTGGACACGCACGGGACGAGACAAGTTGAACGATTGTTGGATGAGTGTATGTGACCGTGTTATTGTGGGTTTGTGTAGATTCATGAACACGGGTGTTGTTGGGAGTGTCTGTGACGTGGGAGGGGCACCTTGGGAGCCAGATGGCGTATGTGTGTAAGAACAAACACGTCTTGTATCCTCTGGGGCGTTCAGGCGCCCGCACCATCCCTCCCTACCATGCTGGGCAGCCCCTCCACTTAGCAGTTGTGTGACCTCGGGCAAGTTACTGAAGCTCTGAGATGCCTCAGCCTCTGCAGAAACAGGGATGGTAATAGCAGTGACCTTGAGATGGCTGTGAGGACCCACCAAGTCTGTGTGCCTGGCACAAGGGATGTGTTTCATAAATGTTAGTGTTATCATGCTGGGGTAGGAGGGACGGTCCTCCTACTGGCCTGGGGGCCCAGGACAAAGGCAGTCACTGCGCCTGGCCCTGTCCTGCCCCTTCTCCTGCCCCTTCTCCTTCCCCTTCTCCTTCCCCTTCTCTCCCAGGCAGGCATGCCCTTAGCCCACTCAAACCAGAGGGCAGACATGGAGCTCTGAGGCGGGGAGCATCTCCCAGGCTCTAGGATGTTCTTCCTCCTCAGACGTGGCCAAAGCCATCTGGCCCAGCAGCCTTTCTCACTGCACCACTCCAGGGACGGGGGGAGGGCTCTGGGAAAATTTGCTGGAGCTGACCCCAGAAGGCCCTTCCCATCCTTGGGAAGATGACGCTGGACCCTCCCAGACCCTCAGGAAAGGGCATTTCTTGGCCCTGGTGAAATCAGCCCAGGCTATCCACAGCTTCCTTTCTGCCTGTGTCAGGGATGGCAGAAGAATTCTGTGAATATTCTCAGAGGTTCCTGCAGAGAGAGACTTTCAGATGGTCAGTGTATCAAAGCACTGTAGAGTCGGGAGACTGCCGGGAAGTCACTCGCCTCTCAGGGCCCCCACTTTCCCCATCTGAAAAGTGGGGTGGTTGATTCCTGTCTTCCTTGGCGTGGGGACTAAAGTCCAGGCTGGGTCTCTGAACCCTCACAGTCCCATCTCCTGGGCAGGGAGCACCTCCCTCGGTTGGCCTGGCGCCTTCCCCCTGAGCTTCAGCTTCCTGTCACCAGCTCTGCGAGCTCACCTGGAGCGCTCTGCCTCTTTGGGGGGTTATGTAGGGAGGGAGAATACCCCAGGCAGGTGGCCTTACCTTACACTCCCCACCCAGGGTCCTGGCTTCAGGGTACTAAGTAGATAGAGGTCAGATGTTGGCTCTGAGGTCACAAGTGGGAGCAGGGAGTAAAACTTATCTGATGCTTCTAGAGCGCTTCGGGGTCCGGAAAAGTGCTTCCACCTGTGTGGCACCATCTCTTCCCGGGGGTTGAGGGGGTTACAGTTGCCGCCAACATTGGGCAGACGGGGGCTGAGGGCGGGCGGGTTGTCAGGGCGGCCTTGAGGCTCCAGCCCCGGCCTTCCACCTTCAGAGTGTGAATCTTTGCTGCCCGCCAGAGACCCCTCTCTCCATTGCCCTGGCAGTGCCTGAGGCGGCGTGGGCTCCAGACCGTAGGACCCGGGGCTTGGTTAGGGGCTCCTGAGATGATACTGTGACCCTAAAAGGCGGTCCACCTGCTGCATGCCCTGTGCGGACGTGCAGGCCTGCACACGCGCACGCACAAACTCCTGGCCCTCCGAGGTCCCTCTCCATTTAGACAACTTCCTTGTAGCTTAAATTCTCATTTTAGCCAACTTCGTTTTTAATGTTGAACAACTATCACTTGTTTGTATATACTTCAGAAGCAAAGTCCCCAGGGGAGAAGGAGTCTGTTTTCTTAAGCTGAATCCTGGAAGCCCAATTAGGAGTGATTGTTCCACTTCTAAGGTTTTCCAGAGGCTGCCTGGCATGCCCTGCTGAGCCCCTAATTAGGCAGCCAGGGCGCCCCAGTTCAGGGCCCAGCCCGGCTGGGGGTAGCCTGTTTGAGGGCCGGGGCAAGTTCAGGGCCTGAACCCAGGCCCAGGAGGTCCTTCAAGGGACGGGGAACGGTCCTCTCCTCCATTCAAGGAGGGCCAGGCTTACTGCCCTCCCCCCGTTCCAGGGCCCTGGCTGCCTTTGAGGACAGCATGCAGGGAGCAACAGCAGAGTCGAGGCACCCTGGCTTTGAGGGAAGCCGTCTCGTCGGGTCTGGGTGGCCTTCACGCCCACACTGATGCTGGTGGGAAGGCTGCCGAGTGCTGTTCCTGCTCTAGTCACTGGGAGGTCACCTGTGATAGGGCCCAGGCTGCCTGTCAGCCGTTCACTGTTGATTCGCTGAGCTGATTAGAGAGCCCGGTCTGTGGGCCACCACGGTCCTGCATCACAGTCAGTGAGACACTCAGTACCATGGGGCCCAGGAGAAGAGGGTCCAGCCGGGTGGGCCCAGGAAAGGCTTCCCTGGAGAGGGGAGGCTGCACCGTGAAATACAGAGGGCGGTTCAGACAGGTAGAGAAAAGGGGCATCGAGCCTGGAGGCTTTAGAAACCAAACACTTAGTATTTTTGGCCGTAGTCGTGATTTTCAATATGTTGCCTGATCTCTTGCTGGGGAGGAAGAGCGTGTAGTAGAAAATAAACATAGGCCTGCAGCCTAGGGGTTAGCTGGAGCTGCACACACAGCTGGTGCCTGCTCGCTCCCTGTGGGGCCTTGGCCTCCAGCCTGGGCTGGCTCGGCCCTGGGGTACCGTGGAGTGCCCGCGGCTGCCCTGGGAGGCGCTGCCCCTCGCCCAGCTCAGGCCTGTTCCCTGCAGCCTCCGGGAGGTTCCGGTTTCTGCCCGCCAGGTGGGCGGCTCCCCCCTCCCGCCCCCACCCCCATTCTCCACAGCACACGGCTCGCAACACTGCCCTGCTTCTGCCACCTGAGCCCCCCAGGTGCCATCTGCCACCCTGTTTTCAGGCGGCAGGTAGGCGGCCTTGGGGCAGGGCGAGGAGCACGCAGGCGGATCCCAGATGGGGCAGGTAGTGCCTGGCCTGCTACCTGGCACCTGGGTTGTCCCCACCTGCCTAGGAATAGGTGAGAGCAGGTCTGGTAATGTGGGTGTGTCTAAGGGGCTCCTCCTCTCTCTCTTGGCATCTTGGCATGTGTGAGCTGTAGGGTCTGTCTGGCCCTTCTGTGTGTATCTGAACATCTGACCGTCTCTGTCTTGAGCCTGGCCATTCACTAGGCATATCCCTGCCCGCCTCCCTGTGTCTCTACTCCTTTGTGTCTCTCCGCCTGCACCTTGCCTCTCTCTCTCACTGTCTCTGCATCCCTGCCTGTCTCTCTCAGATCCGAGCTGGTGAGGGTGCCTTTGCCATCAGAGCCACCTCACCCCACGTTGGGTTGCTCTGCTTAATTTCATTTTCCCGGGGCTCCAACTCACAGAAATAAACCCTCCCTCCCCAGCCCTGCACTTTTTTGATTTAACAAGCCTGCTGCAAAACAATAGTGATTTCCGCATCGATCATAAACAGAAGTGATTACCATACAATTACAGCCTGAACCATCAGCCTCCATGCAATCACTGAGCCGCATTGTAAATAGGAAGACAATTGCCTGCAGAATTACCCCCAAATTGGTTTAAGTGACAACAAAAGAGTGTTGGCATTTTGGGGAGGGGGGGGAATGCTGGTGGTCCTGGCAGCAGAGGGTCCGCAATGCTGTCTTCCTTGCCTTTGTGGAGGTGACCTGTGAGGGCGAGCTGCCCACCACCTTCCCCCACCTCATTCTTTTTGCTTCAGTTATTGCTCCTTGCCCATCTTGGCACCGTTGTTTATAAACTCATTTATACTAATGTGCGAGTGGCTAAGTATACCTTTGACTGGGAGAGTGGAGACGGGTGAGTCTGGGCGGACGGGATATTCCGGGGAGGCCTCCTCAGCTCCCCTGATTTCCCCTCTCCCCAGCGCCATCTCATCTCTGCCTCTTCCAGGTCACTTCATCCCGCTAGGCTCTTCTCCTGGCCTGACTCCCACCCTGCGGCCTTCCCTCCGCATCTCCCAGCCTAGTGGTGGTCTCCTGCCAGGAGCCTCCTGCTTTCTGTCCGGGGCGGCCTACTCCCTCCTACAGCTGCAGCGTGTCCCCTGTATCCTCTGCAGCCGCCCAGGCCAGCTGGAAGCCCCCGTTCCTGGCCTCGTGAGCCAGGGCAGCCCATTCCTGGGAGTCTGCCAGCCACCCCTGCAGCAAGTTCCAGGAGGGGCTCACAAAGCAGGCCTCCGCTGACCTGGGCCCGCCCCTTTCCAGCCTCTGGTTTTATGAGAAGTCCTCTGCCAGCAGGCTGTCTGTTGAATGTCTGGAGACTGGACTCCTGAGCGCCAGCCGTTTCTGCAGGGGGCTTGTCTTTGCTTGGGAGGTGATTTCTCTCCAGGGTCAGGCTGCTCTGAAGTTACCGGGAAAGCCTGCCCACTGGCACACTTAGATTCTATCAGATTTGTGCAAATCCAGGTTAGAAGTGCTTCTGCATGTTCCATCTGATCCTCGAAGAAGGATCAACGTGTGCTGGTGATTTTATTCTCGTTTTTGACGGAGGCGTGATGCAGCTGGCGCCAGGTCACACAGCCCACCAGTGAGGGGTGAGGTCTCAGGCCCCTACTGGAGTGCTTGTTTCTAGGCGCCATCTCTCCAGCGTTCTCAGACCTACAGGATGCAGGCTGATTGTGGTGGGGTGGGTCTCACCTGGTGTCTGACCTGCTCTGAGAGCTCGGACAATACCAGTGATTTGAACAGGTCCCAGTGAGTGACACTCGCGGGTGCCGAGTTCTGCTCACACGTTCATCAGTGCCTCTCATCCCCACTACAGCCCTGTAAGGGATGGTCAGGCCCCCATTGAGAGCACTTGACTCACTCAGAGCTCAGGTTCCTGGTACGGAAGCTAGTCTAAGGCATGTCTGCTAGCCTTCCAGCCTGTGCTACCTGGCATCCTGTAAAGCAGAAGGCAGCCGAGGTTCCCCGGGCTCTCTCACTGGTCCAGGTATCACCGAGGCTCCCTGTCTGGTTGCTCCCTGCCAGAGTCTTGGGACGGGGCCCCATCTAGCGTTCGTATGTTTAGAACCCAAAGTTCTGTTGGCTGCCCCAGCTCTGTCCTGCGCTGGGAGGGACCTCAGTGCTGCCCTGGGCTTGGCCTGAGGGGCTGGGGTGAGTTGGGCAGGGGCTGGGACAACTCTGAGTTGCCCCTGTGTGCCTGGCACCCACCCCTTCCATGCTGACATTGAGAGGAAACCAGTCCAGAGAAGAAGCTGGTCAATATGGCATCCACACACCGTGGTGGTCCCTGCCTGCCCAGCCGACCTGCCCTCACATGCCCCTCCCTGAGCCTTTGCTCCTGCTGCAGGCCTCCTGGGTAGCCAGGTGTCCAGTGGAAAGAAGGGGAGTTCAAAGCCACAAAGACCTGGACTCAAGTTCTGTGTCTGCCACGCCATGCTTTGTGCCATCCTTACCTCTGAGTTCTGCTTCTTTTTCTTTAAAACGGGACTCTGCCCGCCCTGCTGGACGACTGGACAGTAGAAGTGAGCATGTTATCAGATAACAGCTGCTGTTAGAATCCAGCCCTCCCTCCGAGAAGGAGGGGTCCCACCCTTCAGTGAGCATTCGTCATGCTCAGAGCTTTGCGCTGGGCATTTTAAGGCTGCCTGGTTTGATCCTTCACCACGACCCTGAAAAGACAGCCACCACTGTATCTGCGATGTCCTACATGGGAGCTGGAGCCCCGTGTGGGCAGTCACACTTAGATTTAATGAAGTAACGTTAAATACAACGTAAAACTCAGCTCCTTAGTACAGCAGCCACGTTTCAAGTGCCCAATAGCCATGCGTGGCCCGTGGCCCCTGTTTCGGGCAGCGCAAAGATAGAACATTTCCATCACTGCAGGAGTTCTGTCGGACAGGCTGCCCTGTGTTATCATCCCCTCTCAGGGGTGTGAAGCTGAGGACTAGATCCATGACACGTCACACTCAGGGTCCCAGCTGGAGGAGTGGGAGCTGGGGTGCAAGCCTGGGCCCCTCAGCTGTAGGACACACTGAGCTCTCCTTTGTTGCCAGATCTCATACCTCCCCACACACCCTCCGTGGGACCCTCAAGGGCAAGGACTGTGTTTGCTCTGCATCCCAGTACCCAGCCTAAGACCTACCCCAGGGCAAGCATTTGGGGTGGTGTTTGCCGAGAGGGCGATGGAATGAATGACCGAACAAACACTGCCTGCTGAAACTTGGGGGCACACTTCATTCCCCTCCTGCAGGAGGATGCGCAGAGTCAGCTGCTGAGGAGTGATGGATGGCCCCTCTCCCGAGATAAATGTGGCAGTCAAGGTAATCGGATTGTGTGTGACAGTCTCATTTGTAGGCGAGGGTAGGAAGCACCCAGCCATGCCTCGCCCGAGCAGCCCAATATTAGTTTAATCAAATGCCTAGTATCTAAATGACCGGGCCTCAGTGATAGATGATGTGAGCTTTGCTAAATACTGTTGCCCTGTCAAACCCAGCTTCTCAGGGCCCTGCCTGGCTCCTGGGAGCTCTCACTTGTTTTTTCTTGCCTGGTTATCTCTGAGTGGGGCAAGGAAGGGGGGCTCTTGCATCTGTCTTAAGTCTCTGGTTTTTCATGGAGGAGGAGGAAGAGGCCGGAGCTGGGGGAGGAGTGAGATGGAGTTACCTTCCGCCTCTTCTGAGAAGCCTTCCTGGGTGGCTGCAGACAGTCTAGGGGAGCCTGACTCCCCAGAGCCCCTGAACTTGGGCCTCACCATGCACTATGTGCCTTCTGTCTTGTACAGACTCTCCCTTCCCCTGTGCTAGCTAGCCTTTTCACTCTCTTCAAGGGGTATCCCAGAAGTTTTTCCCTTTTATGTTGGAAAATTCTCAACTTTCCCCTTATTTTTTTTGGTCTGTGGTGTGAGGTAGGGATCAAGTTTCTGGTCTGCTCATTGTGAGCTCTGAGCTTCTGCTGTGTGCCCCAGACCAGGCTGGGTCCTCCGGAGAAACAAGAGGTAGAAAAGGCACAGTTCTGTCTTCTAGGAATGACAATCAGTTTGAACTTAAACTTGTGCTCTTAAAAAGGAGGCTGAGCCCAGCATGTATAACATGCCACCCTTTGTGTCAGGGTGGGGTCTGCCCATACAAGCCATGCCCAGGGCTTCTGGTAATGTTGAGTGTCACTTGTGTGTCAGATATTGTTCTAGGCACCGGGGATGTGGCAGTGATTGCAGTACACAGAAACCCCTGCACTGGAAAGAGCTTTTGCTCTTTGCCCAGGACCACACAGTGGGGCATCAGATGAGAAATGAGATAAAAAGTAGAAGGTAGTAAGTGCCATAGAGATGGGTTGAGCAGAGGAGGGTAATAGAGGGAGTCAGGTGGCGGGGATGGTACTGCCATCTACAAACTGGAAAGGTCAGGGAAGCCCTCACTGAGTAAGCCAGTGAGGGCTGAACCACGTGGATATCCAGGGCAAGAAACTTCCAGGCAGATGTTGCAAAGACTCTGATACATGTAAATGATGGAATAACTCTGGAAGGAAAACCAAAGCCACTAGCATGATTCCCCGGGTGGGAGGAACTAAGATACGAGACTAGGGAGGGAAGACTGCATTTTTCAGGACATACCTTTTTTCTACTTTTTATATTTTTAATCACATGCTCACATTACTTCTTCAAAAATTACCATTGAAAAGTAAAGCAGAGAGGGTGGGGAAATGTAACAGTGAGGCAGAACCATCAGATGTAATAGCAAAACTATGGCTTTAGAGGCCAGCAAATGTGGGTCCTGATCCCTCTTCTGGCCTCTGTCTGAAATGTTAGCTTTCTAAGGAGACTATTTGTGCATTACTTAGGTAAATAAAAAGTCATTTTATTAATTAAAAATCAGTAGATCCCACTCTGTTGATTGTTTTGGCTGGTTGTCGTTGGGCAGGTTCCTTAACCTCTCTGAGCACCCGTTTCCTCCTGGAAAATGGGGGTAGTGATTCTGACATCACAGGATTGTCAGGAAAATGAACAGAGAAAAAGAGTGTGTTGAGTTTCTGCCTGGCCTGGAGTTGACCTTCCCGAGGGCATGTCCCTGGATGACCTGGCCCTCTGCAGGGCAGAGGCAGAGAATCTATCCCTGTCCTCAAGTTCTCCAGCGGCTTGGGACCCCAGGAAGGCCCAGGCTTTGCATTCCAGCTGCCTCAGAGGCAGATGGATTTGCTCTGGACCCCCAGGCTGATGGCCATCCAAGACCCTGTGGCCTGCTGGCCCTTCACAGCCCCCTCAGGATCCAGCCTGCCCAACTGGTGCCTGCTCGGCTGGGACCAGCTGGTCTTCACCAGCTGGTCATCTGGCTCTGACACCCTCCCTGCCCCAGTGTCTCCTCCTCTCTGGGCGCTGTGTTAATTTTTTCATGGCTTCCCTCAGAGGCAGAAGGCAGAGAGCTGTTTCCTGCAGGGAGAGAGCAGGCGCTGGGGGCGGGAGGAGGGAGGGAGGGAGCGAGGGAGGGAGGGAGAGCTGAGTGGTGATTAAACACTGCAGAGGCCTAAACAAATGACGGCTCCCTCCCCCAGCTGCTCTGAGAGAGAAACATGGATCTGGAGCCGGCCTGAACTGCAGATGGCCCAGGCTGCTGTCTGCCCCCGCCTGCCTACTTGGAGCTGCCCTGGGGCTGCTTCCTGAGAGCGGCAGTGGTGCTGAGCCCTTCAGGAGCCAGCTCAGTCCTTAGGGCCACTGTGAGGCCGGCCCTGAGGCAGAGAGGGTTCAGGGCCACACAGCTAATGCACTAGCGAGAGGTAGAGTGGAGACGGTTATGCAGGGGCAATAGTAGTTATTTCTTAGAGTGTCAGCCTGAATGAGACGGCGCACGCAAAGTGCCCAGAACAGCACCTGGCCTGAATCAAGTTCTTGGTCCGCGGGAGGCACTGTCAAGGTTGCCCCGTTACACCTTTAGAACAGCTGGGTGAGATAGGTTGCCGTGCGGGTGAAGAAACTGAGGTGCACACACCTCCCAGGGTGTTGCCCAGGACCACGCAGTTCACACAGCAGATTAAACCCAGGCCCATCCGCTTCTGACTCCCTGCCCAGTGTTCCTTCTCGTGGACCAACTCCGGGAAGAGAGTCAAACCTCCAGAGCCTTGAACACAAAGATCAGGGGAAGTCAGCAGCGGGGTCAGAGGCCATCTGCCAGGCCCACGGCCCTCCTGGCCGGAGAGCTTGCATGAAGGGGAGAGGGAGGAATGGTGCCCTCCCACTCTGTTCATGCAGAAAATGGCAACTGAGCTCACCCCTCAGTCTAGAGCAGTGGTTCTCAAAGTGGGGTTCCCCGGCCCAGCAGCAGCATCATCGCCTGGGAACTGGTTAGAAGTGCAAATTCTTAAGCTCCACCCCAGACCCACTGAATCAGAAACTCCACCGGGAGCGAGACCCAGCACTCTGGGTTTGAACAAGCCTTCCAGTTGCTTCTGATGCACAGGCAAGATCGAGAACCCCTGGCCTAGAAACCCAAGTACTTCTGTCCTGCTCCGGCGCTTCGCTGTCCAGGCCACAGTCACCCAGACATCACCCAAGTGTGTTACACTCTGAGTAACAGGTGCAGCCAGGAAGCACTAGATGTAAATGGAATTCTTATAAACAATTCTTATTTTCATTGCAACAAGGCAGCTGGATATTTAAAGAAACCTCACAGAGAATCATTTCATCACATAAAGGAGCTTCTGCAAAGAGAAAACTCCTCTATCGATTCCTGCCCCCTCCCCCCTAAGTGTTCTATAAATTCAGTCTCTATGTCAGGTTTTCTTCGAATGGTGTCTACCTATACATAACTAAAACGAGTAGACAGCCTGCTAAAAGCATTGCAGATAGTCTCCAAAATACATCAGGGACCCCTGCAGTTTAGAAGGAGAGCCCAGTGGGACAGATGGAGGCCAGTTTGGTGTTGGGGGCAGCTGGGTCTTCCACTGCCAACCCCTGCTGGGCATCTGGAGGGGTCATGCCAGTCAGGCACGGGTGGTTTCCAGGGCTCCGTCAAACATCCACATTCAGGGGTTCCCAGAAAAGGAGTGGAGTGACCAATTAGGAAGCCAAGACGTAGACACCTGAAATGCGCAGCTCTTGGCTGCTCTTGCTAGATAAGCGGATAAGAGAGAAAACCCTGCAACACAATTCTGGATAGGGAACCCAACGGAAGGTTGTCATCTCCCACAATGCGGGGTCAGGAAGCAGCATCTGAATCTGCCACCAAATGCTGCCCGTGGGGCCAGGTCATGTGCCCCTGAGCTGATTTCCAGCGTGACTGTAGGTGGAGCGGAGCTTTGCCTCCGCCTCTAAGCCACCTGCCCAGTGCTCAGGCCTCACCCTCACAAGCCCAGAGTCAGGGGCAGAAATCACTGACTGCATTTCTTATGCGGGGAACCTGAGATTCTTAGAGGTTACCAGGTCACTCAGCCAGGGGAAGCCGGGAAGGAGTGGGGGGGGTTGGGGTCCAAATGGTTAGAGGCAGGAGAGCTGGGGGTCTGGTGAGCAGGTTTCTCCTGAATCTGCTCTTTCTCCAAGAACAGTGAGTGCCCTGAACCCAATTTGCAATAATCAAGGATCACCAGCAAAGTACTGCTTGCCCCAAGTCTCTCTCCTCCCCCCCGTCACCACAGCACACATCCCCTTAGCCACTCTTAAGGGCTGGTAAGTTTTCCAGGTGGTTCCTTTATAGAAAGAAAGCTGCCCTGGGATCAGTCAGCACCTCCCTAAGGCTCTGACCTTGGCTTTATGAGCCCAGGCTGGGTGCAAGGAAACTGCCATTTGAGGGTCCTGGGGTTTGTCACTGGCTCGTGGCTCCCACGGGAAGAGCCAAGGTCCTGAGATTGAACATGGGGGCCGGAGCGGATGGAGGGAGTGCTCAGCAAGGCCTCTGAGCTCTCAGACTCACAGCCCTCTGGCCCTCCACAAAGGTGGATGGCTGTGTGTTTGGTCTCGGGTGTCTGCTTGACCCTGGGAAGGGCCTGGCCTCACACCGACCACTCCTTCTTACACTGGGAGCGGGAGGACACAGCCAAACTGTGAGTACCCAGCTGGGAAGCCTCAGAAAAGTGAAGTACCCAGGGAAGAAATTGATTCCTGTAATCCCTCCTTACCCCTCGGGCTCTGAGCAACAGGCAGTAGTGTTTAACCCCTGGGAGAAACTGGCCGTGGAGAAGAGAATAGGCTGCCCCGGTGGCCTCCTGGAATGCGGGGCGTGAGCTCTGCAGGCAGGCAGGCGGTGTGGCTTCGTCTTGTCTTGCAGACGCACTGGGAGTGTCACGCCAGGGCCAGTGGCTTGGGGAGACCATCCTTGCCACCCTGGGCCTCTGGGTCTCCTCTGTCCTGCTCAGGTGCTACCTCGGAGCAAGATGGAGGTGGGGAGACTATTGGCTCTAGGCACGCACTGCCCCCCAACCCCCATGGATATTCTGGTCCATCCTTGGGTAGCCAAAGAGGTCTGTCCTGTTGGAACCCGTGTTCTTCCGGCATATGGGGTGCAGGTGCACGGAGGCCTCCTGGCCTCGATCTGTTGTGGGCGTGGCTCGGGGCCCCACCCCTCTCCAGCGTGCTTGCTTTGCTATTAATGCTGCGTAATTTCCAGCTGAGATGGTCTAGAGCCCCACGCTCACCCCACCACCAGCAAATGTCCCAAGTTAGATGGGAAGATCCTGCCTTGGTCCTGGCCTGCCACAGACTCAGGTGTGTCCTGAGCCAGGTTACCTAGCTTCTCTGTGCTCACCCTTTATCTCTAAGATGGGGGTTGTGACTTCCCCACCACCAGGTGGCTTATGAGAGTCCAGGGGGCAAGGGGTGTGTGAGCCGGCCCCCCACGGGGGTGCAGTACACAGTAGCAGCTCCCTGCCAGCTGGTCTCTGCAGACAGCAATGCTTTGGCCAGTGCCCCTATCCAGGCCCATCCCTCAGGCTGGCAGGTCTGAGGGGCACCCCCAAGAAGAAAGGGGCATTCTTTTTCTGATGAAAACACCCCCTTGAGCTTGTTTCGGGTGTCTTTTCAGTTGAATCCGAGTTATCCAGGAAGGCCCAGAGGGTGGTGTGATGTGGACAAGGAATTTTCCAGGCTGGGATTTTCCTAAAGTCCACGGACAGGCTCAACCCGTCTGACATCTCTTGGGTCGAGCATCCTGCTCCACAGGGTTGAGGGACGGCCAAACTGGTTTGGGGATCAGCCTTGCCAGCAGCAGCTCTGAGATCCCCCAGAGTTCACTTCCTAGGGTGAGTTCACAGGCTTGGAGACTCCCAGCTCCTGCCAACCCCACCAGCCCTTGGGGAGAGGTGTGGGAACACTGGTGGAACATGCCAGAGGGAGGGAGCAGCCCAGAGGTCCTCTCCTGCCGGCCCAGACCATAGGACCGCAGCTCGCAGGATCTGCCCAGCACAGAGAAGCAGGTAGGGCTGGGCGGGGCAGGCCGTGGGCCTCCCTGTGAATCCTGGGGCCAGGCACCACTCATCTGGTGGTCACCCTGCCCGTGGGGCTTGTGTGTGGATGAGGGGGGCAGGCAGAGATGGAGAGGAACAGGGTCACTCAGCCAAAGGGCCAGCAGTTGATCCTGCCTTGTTTTGACTTTCTTACCCACGGTGATGGGAGGTGACAAAGCAGGCAGCAAAGTGTGGGAACGATCAGAAATGCCAGCAGGAGCTGAAACTCAGGACAGCGTGCTGCTGCTTCCACTGGTGCTGGAGCAATGATACGGCTGTTTTGCAGCAGAGCAAGATTTTCCCCCAAGGAAAACATCTTTGGTTTTTTTTTTTTTTTTTTTTGCGGTACGCGGGCCTCTCACTGTTGCAGCCTCTCCCGTTGCGGAGCACAGGCTCCGGATGCGCAGGCTCAGCGGCCATGGCTCACGGGCCCAGCCGCTCCGCGGCATGTGGGATCCTCCCGGACCGGGGCACGAACCCGTGTCCCCTACGTCGGCAGGCGGACTCTCAACCACTGCGCCACCAGGGAAGCCCACATCTTTGGTTTTATGTTCCAGGGGTCAGCTGTCAGGGCCACCAAAGTCCAACCTACAACCCCCCAGGGAATGACATTTCCCATAACCAGAGGGAAGTTCTAACCCCTCAGCTGCCCAGCTACTGAGGTTGCAGAGTCCTTCCTGCCCATCTGCCCACCTACTGGGCCCTGTCACACCTGCGTCTTGCATACACTGGCTCTTGGACCTCAGCAGATCCACTTGCTGCTCTGGGCTCAAGGCCTTAGTAAGCGGGGTACTTGGGCAAGTTGAGAGCTCTGGAATCCCTTCTGTCTATAGCCCACCCTGGTGGGGAGGGGGAGGGTCCAGGATGAGCAGCTCATCCACCCACGGCACCTGCAGGATTGAGAAGGGGTTGAGGCTGGCTTCAGCCTCGAGAGACGTGAGCTCGCTGTGAGGCCAGGGCCGAGTCATGGGGCAACAGACTTCAGAAAGCACAAGCGCTCACCCCTCTTTTACATAGGGTCCAGAGAGGGAAGGAAGTTACCTGAGGTCACACAGGAAGTTGGTAGCAGGCCAGGGACAACGCACCGGGGTGGTGCCGATTCATGGAAGTGGGAGGTGGGTAGGAGGCGCGCAGCCATCTCCTGGGGATGCGTCTGCTCTCAGATAGGTGACATCCTGACTGGGGATGAAAGGGAAACCGTCCCAGACCAGCAGTGGGGCTGCTGTCCTGAGATGTGACTGGGATTGAATCACCTCCTCTTGGGCCTCCATTTCTGCTTCGTAACACGTGGACAGCCTCATCCTTGGCCAGCTCCTCGCTGGGGGTTGTGAGGCTGCAGTGAGGCAGAGGGCACCAGATGGTTGGGAAAACGAAAAGCCTGTCCGTGTGCCCCCCCATGATCCCATTAGGTCCTCCCATCCATAGTGGGGTGCTGTCACCCCATTTCACGGATACATACGTAGCCCCAGGCTGCCCGCTGGGTCAGTGGCCACAGAGAACAGATGCCTGATTTCCTGAGGCCGAACAGCCACTGCCCCTGGCCCAAGGGCTCTGAGTCGCTGCCCCCGGCCCTGACCCTTTGTGGTCACGTGCACCCTGTGCCATTGCCTTGGAGGAGATGGTTCAAGAGAACCAGCAGGGAGCGGCCCCTTTCTCTGTTTCTGGGGCACCCAGCGCTGGTGGGCACAGAGAAGGATGGGCAGATAACAGTTCCGTGGACAGCTCTGTTCTCAGGGGTCATGGATCACAGCAGGAGTCCTGACCTTGGCTCCTGTCCCGCCTCCTGCTGGACACACAGGTGCATGGGGACTGAGGAGGGGCCGAAGGTCTTCCCGCCGCCCAGGCACTCCAGAGGCAAGAGTCTGCCCAGACTGGCCGCCTGCACTGCATGGCCTCAGAGCTGAGTCAGAGTGAGCAGCTACTGGGGCTCACTTTCGTGGGGTCCCGGGTCTACCCAACCCAGAGTGTCTGGCAGAAAAAAACATTGGGTAGGGGCACCACTGTGGGTGCTTGGAAGCAACC
>NW_021145290.1:0-2702 GCF_002837175.3 Physeter macrocephalus
ATGGCAGGGGGAGAGAGGAGCTGAGTCCTGCCTGGATAAAAGATAAAGAGACCACATATTTCTCATTCTTGAGGTCAGGGAGAACTTCCCGACTACACATGCCCAGAAAGGCTCCTCCGGGGCCAAAAAAGGAGGGGAGGCGCCACCTCATATTAGATGGTGTCAACCTTCCCACAGGCCTCTACGCTGGACTCCATCTTGGCTAAGAGATGTGTGTGCACACAGGGGAGGACCCTGAGTTATACCAAGTACGAACTCAGAGCCAGGCAAAGCAAGATGATTGACCGGAGGAAACCCAGAAGAAATGCCTTGTATAAATGATTTGAACTACCACGAAGGCGCAACTCTCTCTCTGAGCCCACCCATGCGTGTCTATTCACATGTACTCTTCTTTTCCTCCTAGTAAACACTTCACTTTTTTCACTACTTTCCGTCCCTTTTTTTTTTTTAACATCTTTATTGGAGTATAACTGTTTTACAATGGTGTGTTAGTTTCTGCTTTACAACAAAGTGAATTGAAATTCATTTCTACAAAGCAGACAAGCCAGGGCCGTGTCACTAGCCACTGGCCCTCGTAGTCTGGTAGCTAGGTTTCAATGCTCTCACTGCTGTGGCCTGGCTTCAGTCTCTGGTCGGGGAACTGAGATCCTGCTTCAAGCCACCGCCGCCTAGGCCACCCAAGATCAGAATATTATTCAGCCTTAAAAAGGAAGGAGATTCTGGCTCCTGCTACCACATGGATGAACCTGGAGGGCTTTATGCTGAGTGAAAGAAGCTACACACAAAATGACAATTACTGTATGATTCCACTTATATGAGGTCCCTAGAGTCACCACATTCATAGAGACAGAGAGTAGAATGGTGATTGCCAGGGGCTGGGGGAGGGGAGAATGGCGAGTTAGTCTTTACTGGGGGCAGAGTTTCGGTTTGGGAGGATGAAAACGTTTGGAAATAGAGAGTGGTGATGGCTGCACAACAATGCGAGTACATTGACTGCCAAGAGATTGCACACTTTGATATGGTTAATTTTATGTTACCGGAGTTTCATCTCAATAAAAAAACACTTTTTTTTTAAACAACAGAACATGGCTGGCCAGATTCAGGCCATAGTTTGCCAACCCCTGACTTAATCCATTCTTCTTCAACTTCCCCTACTGTTTCTCCCCACTTTTCCCAACCTTAAGTTAAACTCTAGCACCGCCCTTATGCTCACCCCACCCTCCAGTCTCACCTGAACCCTCTGGTTCAGCCTCCCCCCCATCCCCCACCCGCTTAAACTACCGTAATCCGGCCCCTACTCTTTACCCAAGCCTCCTCGTCACAACACCTGCCAACAGGGCAGGACCACCCAGGGAATGTCAACAAAATGCACAGTCAGTTCCTGGAGGGTGTCACACAATTATGTGATTCATGACCTACATAAGACTACATTTCATTCCATAATTCGTTATATTGCATTACAATTATTCTGCTCCTAACCCCGCAATTACATAGAATGGTTGCTATGATTATGCAGCCTGCAATTACACAGTCATTCTTACCATCACCACAACGTACAGTCATAAACGAGGGGGAGTGGTGGGTTGATATCAGCACCCACTCCCACCCAACCCCTTTCTGAGCAGAAGCTGCAAAGCCACAACCACGCTGGAAGAAGTCCCTGCAGCTGTGCCTGTGCTCCGGTCCACCGGCCAGAGGTGTCCTGGGGGCGTTTGGGAAGGCAGAACAAACCGGAGCTGTCTTGGTTTTGCTTCCTCTCCACTCTGCCGGCAGCAGGGTATGGAAGCATCTGATATTTTGGAATCCAAATTCCCTTGTTCAGTGACAGGCTTGGAGGGCACTGAAAAGCAGTTGTGATGGAGGCAAAGGCAGCATCCTATTCCTGAATCACAGAGACAGGGTGTGTGCCCCAAGTTGGAGGTTTCAAGGACCTCCCGACTCTCCGCCTTCTGTGAGCGTGGGGCGCCTCAGTTCCCCCGGTGAGCCAGTTCTGTGGAGTCATTCCTGTAGGAATGTTCTAGAAGGAAGGATGCGGTTCTCCCGGATGTTCAGAGAGCAAAGGGGAGATCAGAGTTAGATAACTGGATGGGGGCTTCGAAAGAAAACTCAGGTTCCCAGGCACCACCTCCAAGCTTCTGACCCCTTCAGTCTGGAGGCAGAGCCTGAGAATCTACGTTTGAATCAGAGACATTTCATAGCAAAGGAAATTTCACTCACGCCACGAAGAAGACTCTTCTAGAGACTTCTGTCCCCAAAGGGCTGAATGGAATTGGGTGTAGGGACTGTGGACTTTTGGGGCCGGATCATTCTTTGTTATGGGTCCCCCCTGTGCACTCAGGGAATTTAATTTCTGTCCACTAGATGTCAGGAGCACCCACCCCCAGTCATGACAACCAGAAACGTCTCCAGACATCACCAAATGTCCCTGAGGGACAAAATCCACGCCCCCCCCCCCAATTGAGATCCACCAGGTTAAAATAAGATTTGGAAACATGACATGTAACGGTAACACGTGAGAAACGACTCCAGTGTTCTACGAGAGGGGACTGGTTAATAAACTGGGATCATCCACCCTCGCGGATACATGATGAATAGCTGAGATTTAACAAGAAAACATGGCAGCCTCTATTGAAACTTCAAGGGCGCATTTCTGTTAACCCAGCAATCCCACCTGTATCAACTTACCCAACTGAAATAAAAAC
>NW_021145290.1:3009-4387 GCF_002837175.3 Physeter macrocephalus
GCTGAGCCTGCGCGTTCGGAGCCTGTGCTCCGCAACGGGAGAGGCCACGGCAGAGGGAGGCCCGCATACCACCAAAAAAAAAAAAAAAAAAAAGACTGAAAGGTTTGTCACTAAAGTTAGGAGTTGTTGTCTCTCAAGACGTGTGATTTAATTTTGCTTTTTTCGGTTTGCTTAGCTGTATGTTCTCATTTTTCCACAAGGATCACACACCATCTGTTATTTTGTAAAAGCCTCAGGTATATGCCTGCACACCCTAAAAGGGCTCGAGAATCTTGAGAACCCTTATTTGATCCAGAAAATTCAAATGCTGTTGAGGGTGGATAAATGCTCCACCTCCCTCGCCCCTGGGTTGGGACCACTCTGAGGTGCATGCTCTATGCTACCCCTGCCCCCCGCCCCGTTGCCTCCCACCCCCACCCCACCGAGTCAATTGCTCACTGGCACCCCCTGGAGGGCTCCTTCCCTCTCTGCCTCACGTCCCCACTGCCATCAGGGTTTCCTGGGGTCACCTCTCGGATAATTCAAATCCTCATCTTGGGGTCTGTTTTCTGGAGACTCCAAACTATGATAGCCCCGCTCTTCATTGTTATTTGACCCTGCAGGATAGAGTGAGGTTGACCATCTGTCGTCCCCGGGCTATTTTGGGGAAGTTTTATGGGGCTCACTGGAACCCCGGGGTCTCACTCCCCCCGCCCCCGCACCTGGTTTCCTCCCACATCTTGGCCTGAAGCGGGGGGGGGGGGGGGGGGTGGAGTGTGGGTGGTGCACAGGTGGTGAGCAGAGCATTGGGCCAAGACGCATTTCTGTTAACCCAGCAATCCCACCTGTATCAACTTACCCAACTGAAATAAAAACTCCAGGAGGAAAGATGGATTGTATAATACTGTTCATTGCCAGGCTGTGATACTTCTTCCATCAGGATGATTGAATAAATGTTGGTCCATCCTGATCACAGCCTATTTTACTGTATGTAACAATCCAAAAAGAGCTGGTAGACATCTGCGCTGACTAGAATGTCTGCAATATGTTGTTAAATTTAAAAAGAAAATTGCTGAAAAAAAGCCGGGTACAATTTGATCCCGTGTTTATGAAATTAAAACGTGTTGTGTGGGAGAAAAAGAAAAAAGCAGGTTGTAACAGAGTTTATGTAACACGAATCCTCTTTTTCAAAACATGTATATATTTGTACCATGCAAATGGGTAAGACTGAAAGGTTTGGGCTTCCCTGGTGGCGCAGTGGTTGGCGTCCGCCTGCCGATGCAGGGGAACCGGGTTCGCGCCCCGGTCTGGGAGGATCCCACGTGCCGCGGAGCGGCTGGGCCCGTGAGCCATGGCCGCTGAGCCTGCGCGTTCGGAGCCTGTGCTCCGCAACGGGAGA
>NW_021145290.1:5047-55538 GCF_002837175.3 Physeter macrocephalus
CGGGGGGGGGGGGGGGGGGTGGAGTGTGGGTGGTGCACAGGTGGTGAGCAGAGCATTGGGCCAAGAAGGGAACACGGATGTATGTGAAAACCAACGAGAAACATTTAATAAAAAAATAAGCAAGTTATCCAGGACCCGACCCGGGCAGCAGTTAGTTATCCCTCAGAGAATGAGGCACCGCTGGCGGGCTCTGACATTCGTTTCAGGCTGAAGACCCAGCGAGTCCTCCAGCCTGTGCCGGGGGACGTCCTGCCCAGGCCGTGGGTAGCGCCCCAGTGCAGCGGAGCCCACGCGAGGCCCCAGACGCATGACCCCACCAAAGGCTTGGACAGAGGAACGCCATCGAGCAGGCAGAGACCACACCTGACGTGCAGGGCAGGGCGGTCAAGCAACTGAGACCAGGAGTGGGAATGGGAGACCCCCGCCCCAGCTTCACCCCTCACCCCCTCCAGGGGGGCTGGGTCTAGCAGGGGGGCCTTGCATGAGGACATGGGGTTGCTGGAACCCATGGCTGCCCCTGGCAAGGGAAGAGCCACCCCCTCTCCTGGGCGGTGGACGGGGGATGTTATCTGCACACGGCTCGGGTGACGGGGGGTAGGGGGAAATGAGGAATCAAACTCAGTCAACCCCACTGGGAGTCCATGAGGTCAGGCACACAGCCAGCACTCAATGAATGCTTGCTGCATGAAGAATCGAAAGGACTCCTTCCTCTCTGTTGGTGATCAGATGCTGACCGAACAGCTGTCATCCTGTTTTGTATCACCAGTGCCCGGGCACACAGGAGATGCTCTCTGGATGTGTGGGGAAGAAACCAATTAGGAGTGAAAAGCACCTTGTTTCTCTTCAGCCCTAGCACAAAGCTCAGCTCCCAGCACACAGCAGGCACTCAATAAATACACCGAGTCAGTAAGGACTTTTGTGTCGCAAGCACCAGGCACAGAGTAGGTGCTCAATGTGTCTGAATAAATGAAAGTTTACCTCACTAGTCCCAGAGCCTGGAATGGTGCCCAGCATACAGTAGGCACTCAATAAATACTCGAATGAATTCAAACAGTGAATGTGTATCACTAGCACCTGCTTCTTGATGGGGGATCGATAATGCTTGACGACTGGATCCATCACCGAGGGAGAGAATAATCATGCCTCATTCACTGCCGGAACACAGGAACCTGGTACCCAGTAATCGCTTAAAGTGTTGGGCGTACGAACCGTTGCCACCCAATCCACCCGTTCCTGGCATACAGTAGGCACCTCCGTTAATGCTGCCTGCGTGCACGTGATTGCTGAGCAAGAGCTGGCTGGACGCCGCCCCGTGTGGGGAGCCCTCCTTGGCCTGCCAGGGGTCCCCGGCGGGCGTGCGGGGGCCGGGCCAGCGACAGGCTGCTTTGGATTCATGGCCACCGCCCCTCAGAGCTCTCAGAGCTCATCCCGGGCAGCGCTGTCCAGGGGGGACTGCAGCACGTCAGAGTTCTTGGCCTCACGGCTCAGGGCCTGCTGCTCGCGCATCTTCTGGGATTTGGCCCGGTCCCAGTCGGTCTTGACGTGCTCGTTGTTCCACACGACCGAGGTCTCCGTGTCGCTCACGTACCCGTCGTCCCCTGTGTAGTGTGTGGGGAAGACGAGCAGGGGCTCCACGGAGAAGGCGCGCAGGTCCCGAGGGGAGAAGTGGGCCTTGTATTCAGACCTGCAGGGGAGGAGGGGCACGGGGGCCGCAGTGGGTTGGGGGGTAAGAGACGAATGGAGACAGAAGTGGGTGGCGGGGGGCGGGGGGGCAGGGCGGCGGAGAGGGACCAGATGGAGGAAGAAGCAGGCAGAGGAAAGGCCACCTCCCTGGGACCCACGAGCCTCACACCCCCACCCAGGAATGGAGACAGAAGTGGGTGGCGGGGGGTGGGGGGCAGGGCGGCGGAGAGGGACCAGATGGAGGAAGAAGCAGGCAGAGGAAAGGCCACCTCCCTGGGACCCACGAGCCTCACACCCCCACCCAGGCCAGCTCCACAGCAAGACCCCAGCCTGCCTGCCCACCCCACCCCCTCTCACACTGGGTGCTTGTCGAACATGACCGGCAAGAACTCGTCCACGGGCAGCATCTTGGAGAGCGGCCGGGCAGCCAGCAGCTTGCGGGCGCCCTGCAGGGAGATCACGTAGGCCAGCGTCCAGTACGAGTAGTCGGCCTCCACCAGGTTCCTCACGCGGGGCACGGCCTTTTCGGGGTGCTCCACCTGCATCCGCTTCCGGCCCACGTAGCTGGGGTGCAGAACGGGGGCCCTGTCACCTTCCTCCCGCCTGCCCACCCAAGAATGCTAACGCAGAGATCCACGGAGCCCCTGTCAGGCCCTGGCGGTGGGTGGGGAGCAATGAGAAGGCTGGTGTGACTGGACTGGGGTGAGAGCAGGCCCACAGGGGTCTGGGGCCGCAGGGAGGAGAGTGGGCTTTTTCTGAGGGCGCCAGGGAGGATTTGGAGCTGGGGAGGCTGTGCCACAGGAAGGAGAGCGGAGCTGAGAGGGGAGCTGCTCTGGGTTCAGAGGGCTGTGAGGCAGGTGGGCAGGAGTGAAGGGGAGAAGCTACTGCTCCTATCAATAGCATGGTCCTGAGTCCGAGGCCCAGAACCCAGATCAGGGCCCTTCACGTGGTGGTAGGGGCAGGGGTGGGGTGGGGAGGATGAACCAACCCACCTACATGAGATTCCAAGGGACTGTTCCAGAAACATGCTGGCCATACTCTACCTAGCACTGGTCTGAGACCCAGGCTCCCGTGGGCATACCCCACTCAGCCAAGCCCCCAGGCTTCTGGCCCTGCATCCAAGCTCGGATCAAACCCACCCCAGGCCACACCCCAAGCTCTTTAGCCACGTCCCCAGGCTTCCGGGTCAAATCTTAGCCTTATTCTCTACCCCACAGGCTCCAGTCAAGTCTCCAAACCCTGAACGAGCTGGCAGGCTTCCACCAGGTCCCTAGACTTCTGGGTCAAGAACAAGTCCTCCTGCCAAGCTCCCAAAAGTTGGCCCAACATATTAACCCGCAAAGGCCCTCCGCCCTAGAGGCTCTAGGCCACACCTTTGAGTTCTGGCCCCTCCCAGGCCCCACTCACATGAGGTCCCAGTCCAGACCCTCCCGCTCCACATCCTGCATAAGGTTCATTAGGCGCCTCTTGAAGAAGATCTCAAAGCGCAGGTCGTCCTCGAACACGAGTGATTTCTGCAGCCTGCGGTCCACAACCTGAGGGAGGAGGCCCTGCTGAGATCTTGGAGAGATCAAAGCCAGGCCTGACCCCGAAGCCAGTTCTGCTTAAAAGCTCTGGGGCACCAGGAGAAAAGCCAACCAGCAACCCCCCCACACACCACCACCACCAATTTGGATCTACCTCCTGGCCAAAACTTCCTCCTCACAACTTGGCAGCAGATTCCACAGCCTCACCTCAGCCTGGCTGCTCTTTCCCAACCCAGGGCCTGGGCCTAGGCTGTGCCTTTGACACAGAGCACCCTTCCCCCACACAGCAGCAGGTAGGTTCCCTCTCACCCTTCTGGCCTTAGCTCACCTGTCACCTACTCAAGAGGTCCTCCCTGGCTATGACCCAAAGCTGCCAGTTGAGGATAATTCATAACCCTGGGCCTCTCCTGTAGATGCCTCTCACTTATTTCATTGTCATTCACTTCTCTGTGGATTATCATCAGTCTCCCCACCTCCCAGGGTTGTGAGCCCCCTGAAGAGGGCTGGGTCTATCTGGGTGGCTGTCCTGTCCCCAGCACCAGCAGCAGGCTGGGCACACAGTAGGTCCTTGACAAATGTTCCCAGAATGAATGAACTAGAGAATCTTCACAACTGCCCCTGAAGTTGTGACTCCATCATCTGGAGAAACTAAGGCTCAGATTGGGAAATGCCTTCCTTGCTCACAGAGCTCACCCCTCTCAGAGGCAGGGCTGGACTTGAACCTGGATCCCCTCTGGCTCTACAGCTACCTGGACACCACAATCCCTGCCCCATGACCTCCATGATGAATATCAGAAAAGGAGGGCAACCTGGCTGAGCACCTGTCGCCTCAAACACCAAATGCTCCATCTGGCCTCACGCCTGCTGGTCCCAGGTTCCAGTCCGTGCCTGGCATCCTCGCCCATCATAACTTTTCCTTCCAAGAGTGTGTGATGAGCCTCTGGGGCTAATGGGGTACCAATGTGTGGGGTCTGCACTAGTTATCATCGCCATGGCTATTACTCCTACTAGTAAGCTTTGAGCACGGTGCCCAGGCTCTAGATATTTGACTGTGGGTGGACATGAAGAGGTTCTCTTGGAGGTCCTGGGCCTCAGACCCTACCTGTTTCTAGAGTCAGGCTTAACCCTCCCCAGACTCAGGCTCCACATCTGCACAGGAGAAGGACAGCAGCTCACCCACCTGGGGTTCAGGTGACACATTCACTAAAGAGAGAAGACTGTCTGGGATGCAAGTGATTCCCTCCTTGAGCTGTTAAGAAGGCTGAGGAGGGGCCTGCCCCGCTGCAGGACCCACCTCTTTCCAGATGTTATAGTGGCTGAGGAAGCAGCCCAGTTCGCCTTTGGTGAGGGGCCGCCCGTGGTAAGGATCCCGGTAGCCAGGTAGCATCTGGATGCCCAGTGCCTCTACCTGGCTAGTGTTCATGGCTCTGCAAGGGGGAACAGGAGGGGGTCAGTGGAAGACTCTCTCTGCCCACAATTCCACCATTAGCGACATTCCCCCTTGCCACCCCCCCGCAACCTGCGCACCCTTCTTGGACCCAATGTGGGCTGCCAGGGCGTGGTCTACACCATGTGCGCAGACTTGCCAGCACCCCGCGCTGGGTCAGACTCACATCCGCTCCACAGCCGCCACCCACGAGGTCTACACACCCACACATGGAGCCGCCCCTCCCCCACCGGGGTGGGACTCACTTGCCGTCCACAGCATCCACCAGCCGGCACTCGATCTCCTGCTCCTGCAGCGCACGCAGCATACGTTCCCGTCGGTCCTGCCGCCGCTTCAGGTTGATCATGAAGACCTGTGGCCCAGAGCCTCGGTTGGACCCTCCAGGTCGGCCCTCGGCCCCACCCCTGAGGGAAGGCCCAGCCTACCTCGTCAAAGCCCATCTTGTCTGGCGTCTTGGTGGGCACCGATATGAACCGCGAGGGCTCCATGGGTGGGTGCTTCACTGGGCGGCAGAGAGAAGCCGAGGGGTCACGGGGGTCATTGGGAAGTGGGGGGGTGTCCAGCCTCCTTCCAACGCCCCCTCCCCACCCTCTGCATGGCTCCCTGTCATCCTGAGCTCCTCAGCCTGGTGCTGGAGACCCTGCCACTCACAACATCAGTGCTAGTCTCTCTCCTCCGCCTCCCACCCACTCTGGCTGTTGGCACTGCTCCAGACTTACCCATCCCCCATTCCTACCTCTGGACCTTTGCACATGCTGGGCCTCTACTGAAATACCCTTCCTCTTCCCCTCCTCCCCGAGTTATCAGCTAAGAGGACTTCTGGGACGGGGAGGGGGGTGGGCGGGGGGCAGAAGAGGAGTCTCCTGACCTCCCCAGGCTGTCAGGTACCTCTTCGGGGGTCCCCACAGCGCCTGGGCTTCCATCAAAGCCTCATTCTGCTGTCTTACCTCCCCAGCTCCCTGATTATCTCCCATGAGCTCTGCCAGACGGATACCAGGTCTGTCCACTCACACTGGCTCCCTACGCCCAGCACAGAGCTCGGCACAAACTCATAAAATGAACAAAGGAATGACTTTCCTCATCTGTAAAATGGGCTAATAAATCTCTCAGAGGTTTATGTCATGATAAGATGCCATGAAATCACACACATTGTTTTGGGTTAAACTGTATCCTCCCCAAAAAGATACTTTGGCATCTTGACACGCCGGTACCTCAGAATGTGACCTTATTTAGAAAATAGGATCTTTAATGAGGTCATTAGGGTGGGTCCTAAGCAGTTTGACTGGGGTCCTTATAAAAATGGGAAATTCGGATACAGAGACACACACAGAGGGTAGACGGTGTGAAGACACACAGGGAGAAGATGGCCATGTGACTGGAGTGACACATCTACGAGCCCAGGTATGCCAAGAATTTCAGGGTGTTCGCGATTGTTCCCCTTTTAGCTGCTGTGAGCAGTGCTCAGACCATAACCCCGGGGCCCTGTCTTGGTACATCCCTGACGGTTCCCCACAGAAGAGTCAGATCCACAGGGGACTGTGAGCCTGGTGAGGCTCCTGGTCATCTACCAGGCTGGCCCAGAAAAGGCGAGTGTGGCATCTGCCTCCCCAAGAACAAAGGCCCTGTGTGAGCTCAAAGGACAGACACAGGCCCCTCTGTCTGGGAGAAGCCTGGGCGAGGCCCAGGGTCAACCTGGCACCTCCCACCTCGCAGTCTGGGCCTCCTCCGGGGACACTGTGCCCTGGGGTTTCTTCCTATCCAGGGCCCATCACAGCTCCCTGCCACCCCCTGTCCTCCTCAGGGGAGCCTAGGACCCAATGCAGCCTTTCCAGAGAGCCATGTCAAAAAAAGTAACACCCCTAGAACCATCCTAGGGTGAAGAATTAAACTTGACCACAGAGAGATCTGGCCTTTGCTCCCAAGCTCCTGGGAGGTTGAAGCCCTTGGAAATGTCTTTGTTTATCTCAGGGCTTGGGCCACCCTGGGTATGTATGCCAACAGTGTGATTCAGGCTGGAGGTCTTGGGCTACTTGGTATTGGCTCAATTTCTGCAGGGACTGGAGATGGAGGTTAGCCACGTGGCAATCACCTGTATCTGTGTGTAGGAGCCCCAGTAAAAACCCTGGACATGGAGGCTTGGGAAGCATCCCTGGTTGGCAGTACACCATGCATGTTGTCACATACTAGTGCTAGGAGAAGCAAGCACTGTCCATATGACTCCACGGGACGGGACGAGGAGAACAGGAATCTCTGTGCTTGGAACGCTCCTGGATGCTGCTCCATGCACCTTTTCCCTTTGCTGATTTTAATTTGTGTCCTTTGGCTGTAATAAATTGTTACTGTGAGTATAATAGCTTCCAGTGAGTTCTGAGTCCCTCTCGTGAATTATCAAACCTGAACATGGTCTTGGGGACCCCACATTTTGCAACTGGTGTAAGAAGTGAGGGCAACCTTGTGGATATCCCCTAACTTTGCACCCACTGATGCATGTCTAGAACTCTCTCGCACATGGCAATGTTGGGGAAAAATGGGAAATGCCCCCCATGCCGCTCAGGAGAAGACTGGTAAAGTGACATATGACACAGCCAAGAGTGAACAAATCTGTGGCTGAACATCTACATGGAATACTACGCAGCAAGACAAGAGAACGAGCCACAGCCACACGCAGCAGCCGGTGACAGCACAGACGAGGACACTGCGCAGAAGGCGCCGCGCTTGAGCAGCTTGACTGATGTGAAGCACAAAAAGGGAAAAACCCCGTCAGCTGGTGGAATCACGACAGTGGGGGACCCCAGGGAGGGCCAGAGCCTGGCCCGTGTCTGGTGACAAGGATATTAAAAACAGAGAACGGCGAGCTCCGAGAGGGAATGCAGGCTTCCTCACCGTTTTCCACATACCTTGCCCTGTGCACCTCTTGCATCTGGCTGTCCCTGAGTCGTCTGCTTTTAGATAAGGGTATTTGTTGGTTGTTTATTTTTTAATTGGGCACAGATTGATCAATAAAAATATGATAACATTGAAAAAAATTTTTTTAATAAAAAAATAAAATAAAAACAATCATCATGCTGCACACATATGACCTGTCACTGCTGTGTATGCTAAAACTCAAAGAACAGGATTTACACTGAGCCAAGTTTATGGGGCCAACTGGGAAAGACACCCCATAGTCCTTGAGCAGGTAGGGAAGGAAGTTGCTGGATTCCCCACACACAGAGGGCATCACTCTGAGCTTTTCTGTAAGCTTGAAATTTCATCGTAAGAAAGATTTTTTTCTTTTTTGGGCCATACCGCATGGCTTGCGGGATCTCAGTTTCCTGACCAGGGATCAAACCTGTGCCCCATGCAGTGGAAGCGCAGCGTCTTAACCACTGGACCGCCAGGGAAGTCCCGAAAGATTTCTGAACACATGAAAAATCACATGCACAGCCTGGGAACAGGTACCCACACAGAGGTGGAGAAAAAAGGTGGTTTTCACTAGAACTGTACGGAAGGATTTGCACAAATATCTGAAACCTCCAGACCCTCCTTCCGTCTATTCTGTGTGATTTGCTCTGGCGCTTGAGAAACAGGAAAATATTCACGCTTCTGTTGTGCCTTCCGTTTATAACGGCAGTGTAAACAGTCTTCTGACCAAAAATAACAACGGAAATATATGTGAAAAGTTAAACTAGGAAAACTATGGCAGCCGGGAGAAGCTTCTCGGGGTCCGCTCGCCCACAGGAGTCGGCAACAGGAAAAAACCCACTTCTTATGACTACCGCCTGGTGGGTTTCCCAGGCCGAGCCTGGGCAACTACATGAGACAGACACTTGGGTGTTGCGGGGGTCTTCACCCTGATGACCTTGCAGCCTCCAGGTGTCACCTCAGAAGACCCCAAAGCCCCCACAAAACAAAGAAGGCAGGGTGTCATTCCAACTTCAGCCACAAGGGGGAGCCACAGACAGAACCTTCTAGAAATGGATCAGAGCCGGGCCCGGGGGGTGGGGCACGGACTGAACATCAGGGCAAGGGCCTGGCCCTCCAAGGCCCTCTCCATCTGTGCAGTGGGAGGAACAGCCAGGCTGCTTCCCAGGCCTTCACAGGGATGTGGTCAGCACAGGGCAAGGCCCCCATGGAAGAGGACGCCATACTGCTGTCCGGTTGCTTCAGAGACCCTCAGCCGGGGCAGAATCCCCTCCTCAAGCGGCATCAATGGGAGCTCGGCCCTATGCGTTCAGCCCACCTCACCAGAGGGACAGCTGCTAGTTTAATAGTCTACGGATTTATTTGTATATGTGTTAGAAAGACATGAGCTTGCAACCAATGGTAAAAATATGCAGTCTCCTTTTTAAAATGTATTCAAGTTAAAAAAAAAAAAAAGTGTCCGTTAAGATAGATATTAAACAAACAATAGTGGGTCTGGAGGTTGGCAGGGACATGAGTGACAAAATGGCCTGAAATGGCTGTGTCCTAGATGCTGCCACACACATGCAGGGTCATCAGTGAAACCTGCTGCCCTCACTGCTCCTACACCCTCCATGGCTCCTGACTGCCCCGGGGGAAAAGGCCCGCTCCTCAGCCAAATGTCTGAGGCGCCCGCCCTGGCCCTGCCTGCCAGTCCTGCCCAGCTCACCAGCCCCACTTCTGTCCTGCCGACCTCACCTGTTTCCTGAGCTCACAGCCCCTCCAGCCTCCCAGCCTCCACACGTGCTGCTCCCTCCGGCTGCAATCCTCTTATCGGCTAACTCCTACTTACCCTGCATCTTAATGCCACCTCCGCCAGAAAGCCCACCCTCATTTCCCCGAGCATGCCGTGCACAGCGGCTTGCAAGCCAGCACTCTGTGAGAGGGGGGACAACCGTCCACCTGTTCACGCTGGGTTCCCAGCGCCCGGCGAAGAGACTGGCGCCCAGCAGACACTCAGTCAGTGTTCACAGATGCGAGACGGCAGGGAGAGGGAGGCGACTCAGCCCTCCCAGGTTGGCGCAGGCAGACTCACCCATGACCTCCAGCTGCACGTGCATGAAGCTCTCGGCCTCATCCTGGAGGGTGCTGTGTGCCCGCAGTGGCACCGGCAGAAAGCCATACACCTCCCTGTTGCAGACGTACATCTGGACCTCTGGGGCCAAGGAAACAACAATCACAATTGAAAACAGAGCAATCAGGCAGTGGAGGCAACCTCCGAACAGAGCATTAGCCTCACAGCCCAGCATGGGGCCAGAGAGTAAATGGGTCCAGCTGTTCCCGGCAACCGGCAGAGACACCCCCCACCCCTCGGCGCTCCATCTGGCAATTGGAGCCAGAACAGGGGTTCGCAGTGCCAGGAAAGAAGACAAAAAACTCCAGAACTGTTAACGAGCGCCTTGCACCGATACTGACTCAGTCCCTGCAGGATTCCATGACAAAACAAACCACAAAACTGCGGGTGAACAGTAAAGATTCACATTTATGCACAAAAATGAGATGCAGTTGGACAAACCATGAGTAACATTATCTCTGTGTTAGTCCTTTTCTGAATGGTTTCAAATTTTACAATGAGTATGTATGTTTTTTTAAAGTGATAAACCCAACGAAAACGATTTTCATTGAAGGGCCAGACAGTAAATATTTAGGTCTGTGGGCCAAACAGTTCTGTCTCAACAACTCAAGTCTGCCTCTGGACCGTGCCCAGAGAGGGCGTGGAAGCTCTGCGCCCCTTCCCCCAAACCTTGCCCCGTGCATCTCTTCCTCCGTGTTGTTCCTGAGTTATATCCTTTTATAATAAACAGTAACTTAGTGAGTAAACAGGTTTCCCGAGTTCTGTGAGCCGCTCTTGCAAATTAGCAGAACCCAAGAGAGGAGTCGCGGGAACCTTTGATTTCTAGCCATTTGGTCAGAAGCACAGGTGACAACCCGGACTTGCAATCAGCATCTGCAGCGGGGTGGGGGACATAGTTTTGCGGGACTGGGCCCTTAACCTGTGGAATCTGAGGCTATCTCCAAGCAGACAGAGCCAGAACCGAGTTGGAATTGAGCTGAATTCTCAGACACCCTGCTGGGGTCCCAGAATTGCTTGTCAGTGTGGGGAATACACCCACACCTCCAACCTACACACACAGGAATTGGGTCCAGGAACCCAAAAGACATTCTTAGCTTGCATCCATACGAAAACAGATAGTGGGCCGGATCTGGCCCATGGGACATAGTTTGCTGACCCGTGGTTTAAAAATAAATGACAGTTCAGCATATGGCTATGTTTTCTTCCTCTCTAAACTTTTTTTTTTTGCCCGAAGTATACAACTAGGGAACAATTATGCTCAACCACAGATATTTGGGGGAATATAGGAAAATATCAAGATGGAAATAACTTTCAATAAGCAGATCTTAAAGACCTGGGGAGTGAAGCCACCCAGCAAAGCCAGGGCTGGAGAGAGAACGGGTCACGGGGATATCATATGAACACCTGGATACAGCTGCACCTGAAGTCATCACTGCACCCTGCAGTTCTGGTTCTGTGAACCTTCTGTGGGCTCAGCACTGGCCCCAAAGAAGCAGAGAGACACCCCATGATGGCAAACCCCCTGTGGGCTCACCTGCCTGTTTGCAGGAGAAGGCAAAAACAATGATGTCGTCGAAGGACCAGGTATAGTCAGGGTGGGGAGGGTAGAACGCCAAGTTCCTGGATGCCGTCTTCCTCAGGTCAATCAGGAAGGTCGAGTGCACCATGGGGACTGCAAAGCAGCCCCGGCGGTCCCGCTTGCGGATGGGGATGTAGGCAGGCGTGCGCTTGTAGTAGCCCTGTGGGGAGGCGGGCAGAGTTTTGCATGGGGGTCCCTAAAGGTAAGGCTGGAGGCTCGGGACAACAGGAGGCACAGAACACCCGGAGAGTAAGACTGGGTGCCAGTTTCTGGCTGTGGTGGGCATTCCCTGAGCACAGGGCTCTGAGCAGGGCATGTCAGTCTCCAATCCCAGAGCCTCAGTTGCTGGGCAATGGCACAGAAACACAGGGAAACAGTCACTCATTTGCAGACTCAGCTCAATACTTCTGATCAGAAAAGCAGCATTTGAGAAAGGAAATTAAAAAGCTGAAAAAGGGACTGGATATTTGAGATCCTTTTGATTTTAAAATTAAACATCAGAAGTGGGACTTCAAGAAAGTCGGGGGGCAATCTTTTAGAAGTTTTAAAAGTTTCTGGGACAGTCCTCTCTCTCCCTCCTACCCTTTACAAACTGGAATTGTTAGCATATAACATTTAGATTTCTATGACATACTTTAAAATATAGAAACCACTGAATTATTCACTTTAAGATGGTGAACTTTATATTTTGTGAATTACACATCAATTCAAAACAAAAAGATAGGAGGAGATAGGATGGGTCAGCATCCTGGCTCTAGCCACCCAGCCCCCTTCCCCTGGCACAGCGCTGCTCCATCCCCAGCCCCTCACTCTCCCTGGCTTTGCCTAAAACCCCACCCTCATCACTGGGTGGGACAATCAGAGCCTGACATTTTCCTGACTTCAGTAATTGGTTCAGGGGTAGGAGGAGACTGGACAAGGTTCAATCAGAGTAGACTTTGGCTGAATGCTGCTAAGATCATTCCCCAGGAGTCTGAAAATGAAGCCACGCAAGGGATGGAGGAAGAGGAATATTGTTTGAACACCTGGATCAAGCTGTGCCTGAAGTCCCATCCTGGCACCATCAAGTCATAGCTATGTGAGCGCAGGCAAGTCACTTCCTCTCTCTACATTTGAGTTTCTGCCTCAGTAGTGGGAGTAGGGGCAGGAGGTACACAATCATAGACCCTCCCTCAAGGTCTATTTAAGGATTATCACAAAGTGTTTATCAAATGCTCACCATGAGGCAGTGTGAGGGTAAGTTAGACTCCAAATCCAGCCCCCAGCACCCCCAGGCCCCCGCCCTACCAGGGTAACCCCCTGACCTGGGAGGTCATCCCACACCAGAAGTTGGAGTACGCAGCCCGGGAATCCAGCATGGGGGCCACCACCGTCTTGTTCTCAGCGATGAGCAGGGTCAGCGTGTCAGGGTTGAGAATCAGGTTGTCCGCGTCCACAAACTGCAAAACACCCGACATGGCATCAGTGTGGGCCGCCAGAGTGAGCCGGGCTAGGCCACAGCTTGCAACAGCTGGGACAGAGGCCGGAGCCCTGGGGAGGGGGGCACCTGGAATAGCACGTGCGGCCCTGGAAGCCACCTGCTCCTCAACGGACAGCTCTGCCCAAAGTCACCAGCAGAGTCACGTTCACACAATGAAATACACGACACTGCAAGAGAAGGGACAGACCACACAGCACGAAGCGACACAAATGGGTCCCACACACGGTGCTGGTGAGCCACGGGAAGTGACAGCGGGTGCATCACGTGGCTCCTTTTATGGGAACTTTTAAGATGGGCAGCACTGGTCAATGAGGACAGTCGGGGCTGGGAGGAACACACTTTTTTCTATGTAAGTTAAATGCCAACAAAAAAATTTGTGGGCTTCCCTGGTGGTGCAGTGGTTGACAGTCTGCCTGCCGATGCAGGGGACACGGGTTCGTGCCCCGGTCCGGGAAGATACCGCATGTCGTGGAGCGGCGGGCCCGTGAGCCATGGCCGCTGAGCCTGCGCGTCCGGAGCCTGTGCTCCGCAACGGGAGAGGCCACAGCGGTGAAGGCCCACGTACCGCAAAAAAAAAAAAAAAAAAAAAAAAAAATTTGTAAAAATAGGATCTTTACATAAGGCTTTTTTTTTTTTTTTTTTTTTTTAACACCTTGAATGTTGGGGTAAAAAGATGATAACTTGTTTGCTGCAGCCTGGAAGGAAACTCACCAACCCATGAACAGGGTCATCATGGTGGGGGGGGTGCCTGCTTGTCCACCCAAAACTGTATGTCACCAACACCTTCCAGAAAGGCCACACCAGAATATTCATGGCAGGGTTGTTCATCACACAGACTGGGAACGACCCAGGAGTCTAGCAGTGGAGAATCAGCTACAGAAACTTTGGCCCTGCCCTGATGTCCCCTTGCAGAATGTGTCGAGACAACTGAAAAATCAAGCCACAGAAAACAATTAGGTAAGGACGTTCCTGTCTACCGGGACGTGAAAACACACACAGCATGATATATTATACAACTATTAGGAGGTGGGGTTTTTTTTAATGCATCTGGTCCACAGATATGCTTCCCGTTACCCATGCAGGGTTTTTCTGGTTTTTTTAAAAATTTATTTATTTATTTTTGGCTGCGTTGGGTCTTCATTGCTGCGCGCGGGCTTTCTCTAGTTGCGGCGAGCGGGGGTTACTGTTTGTTGCGGTGCACAGACTTCTCACTGCGGTGGCTTCTCTTGTTGCGGAGCACAGGCTCTAGGAGTGTGGGCTTCAGTAGTTGTGGCACGCAGGCTCAGTAGTTGTGGCTCCCAGGCTCTAGAGCGCAGGCTCAGCAGTTGTGGCGCACGGGCTTAGCGGCTCCGTGGCATGTGGGCTCTTCCCAGACCTGGCACGCAGGCTCAGTAGTTGTGGCTCCCAGGCTCTAGAGCGCAGGCTCAGCAGTTGTGGCGCACGGGCTTAGCTGCTCCGTGGCATGTGGGATCTTCCCAGACCAGGGCTCGAACCTGTGTCCCCTGCATTGGCAGGCGGATTCTTAACCGCTGTGCCGCCAGGGAAGCTCCCCATGCAGGATTTTTAGAACGTATGAATCAAATCACTTGCCATAAACAAGAGCAAAAACTAGAATCCCTGCCTTCTCCAGCAACGTGGGAAGGGCATTCCCAGGTGGCAAGCCCCAGCTGGAGACGGGTGGTGGCTGCCCCTTGGGACAAGCCATGCGGTCCTGTTATGTTCCTGCCCAGACCCCTGTGGACATTTAAATTTGTGCCCTTGGAATACAGATGCAGTGAAAACAGCCAGAACAGTCTGGCAGCTCCTCAGAAAGTGAAACACGGAGTTACGGCAATTCCAGTCCTAGGTACAGACTGAGAGAACTGGAAACAGGGACTCGAACAGACATCTGCACACCACGTTTATAGCAGCCTTATCCACAGAAGCCAAACTGTGGAAACAACCTAAGTGTCCAATGACGGATGAATGGATAAACAAAACGTGGTCCATCCATACAATGGAATATCACTCAGCCAGAAAGAGGAGTGAAGCACTGACACACGCTACAACCTGGATGAACCCTGAAAACATCAGGCTGAGTGAAGCCAGACCCAGAAGGCCACATAGCATAAGATCCTGTTTACGTGAAATGTCCAGAACAGGCAAATCCACAGAAACAGACAGCAGATCAGCAGTCACCAGGGGCTGGGGGACGGGATGCAGAGTGACTGCTCATGGGCACAGGGTTTCCCTTGGGGTGATGGAAACTAGTTTTGGAAGCACATAGAGGTGAAAAAACGCAGCCAGAGAGCGAGCTTCTCTGGGAGGTACGACTACCAGGTATGACTTTTTTCTTTCTTTCCAAGCTTCTTGTTGTTTCTTGTATATTTTCTTACAAGTAACACCCACAGTGTTTGTAAAAAGAGAAAAAAAGAGGCCATTTTAATAATAATTTAAAAACACTAGACAAATGATTTCACGTTCCAATATGGATTACTGAAGCCTCCGATTACAAAAATATACAGTATGTCAAAAGCTGCTTTGAGTTCTGAACCAAAACCTTGAGTTCCACCCAGGTTTGCTGAGAGAAAAAAGTGAAAACCAGCCAATGTCAAACCATGAAAGCAAAACCCAGGGAAGCAGACAAGGTGGCCCTGGCTGGACGGTTCTGGGAGGTTCGAGTCCACCTCTGTTCTTCACTGTTTCCGAGACCCCACCCAGCAGGCTGTCACTTCCCTCTCTAAGCCTCCACTTGCCCATCGATAAAATGGTCTGAGAAGGCACCAACTCACAGGGATCCCAGGAGGAGCCTGTTCCATCCTTCCTCCTCCCAGGAGATGGCTCCGTCCTCCCCACAAGGTTCAGGCCAGGACGTGAGGTCCTTCCGGCACCCACACATCCAGCAGGGCCTGTCCCCTTGGCCTCAGAACGCATCCTGAACCCACAGCCCCACACAGGCCCCCACCCTGGCCTCCTGCTGCCCCCCCTCCTGCCCCACAGGCCCTGCTCCCCACGGCAGCCACAGGGACTTCTGAAAATCAGAAATCAGAGACCAGAACCTAGCCCTCTCCTGTTCACACACCCTCCATGGCTCCCCATTACCTTCAAAGTAAAAGCCGCATCCCTCCCTTGGCCTGAATAGTCCGGCCCCCACCTACCGCCTCAGCATTACCCGCTCCATCACAGACACTGGCCCCCAGCTCCCGCTGAGGCTGGCTCCTTGGCTCCTTCATATCTCTGCTAGGGCCCCCTCCTAAGGGAGGCCCCCAACCCCTGGTACCTGTGGCTGTGACCTTATTTGGAAATTGGGTCTTTGCAGATGTAAATTAAGATGGAGTTCATCCCTCCTATACTGTTGGTGGGGACGCAAACTGGTGCAGCCACTATGGAAAACAGTGTGGAGGTTCCTCAGAAAACCGAAAATAGAATTACCGTATGATCCAGCAATCCCACTCCTGGGCATATTCCCAGACAAACCTGTTAATTCAAAAAGATACATGCACCCCTATGTTCATAGCAGCACTATTTACAATAGCCAAGACATGGAAACAACCTAAGTGTCCGTCAATAAATGAATAGATAAAGAAGATGCGGTATAAATATACAATGGAATATTACTCAGCTGTAAAAAAGAAAAAATAATGCCATTTGCAGCCACATGGATGCGACTAGAGATTACCATACTAAGTGAAGTAAGTCAGAAAGAGAAAGACAAATACCATGTGATATCACTTATACGTGCAATCTAAAATACGGCACAGGGCTTCCCTGGTGGCACAGTGGTTGGGAGTCCGCCTGCCGACGGAGGGGACATGGGTTCGAGCCCCGGTCTGGGAGGATCCCACATGCCGCGGAGTGGCTGGGCCCGTGAGCCATGGCCGCTGAGCCTGTGCTCCGTGGCAGGAGAGGCCACAGCAGTGAGAGGCCCGCGTACCGCAAAAAAAAAAAAAAGAGGTAAAATACGGCACAAATGAACCTATTTACAAAACAGAAACAGACTTACATATATAGAGAACAGACTTGTGGTTGCCAAGGGGGCAGAGGATGGGGGAGGGAAGGACTGGGAGTGTGGGGTTAGCAGATGCAAGCTATTATACATAGGATGGATAAACAACAAGGTCCTACTGTCTAGCACAGGAAACTATATTCAATATCCTGTGATAAACGATAATGGAAAAGAATATAAAATAAATAAACAAATAAAACAATAATTACTTTTTTAAAAAGATGGGGTTCATACTGGATTAGGGTAGGCCCCAAATTCAGTGACTGGTGACTTTATAAGGAGAAGAGACCACGTGACCACAAAAGCAGGGACTGGAGTGATGCGGCCACAAGCCAAGGAACACCTGGAGCCCCCAGAAGCTGGAAGAGGCCAGGAAGGATCCTCCCCTAGAGTGCAGCCCTGCCTGCACCTTGATATACACTGCTGGCCTCCAGAGCTGCAAGACAATAAACTTGCGTTGTTTTAAGCCCGCCAGTGTTGGTATTTTGTTACGGCAGCCCCAGAACACTGATATATCATCAAGTGCCTTTCACAGCACTGGCCGCCTTCTGATATTTCCTCATTCAGTTTTGTTTGTTTTCTGGTCACAGCCACCTTTCCTGGGACGCTAGGAAGGTGGGGCTCAGCCGGTGCTGATCCTCGCTGTGTCCCCAGGGTTCGGCACGACGAGGGCACAGGGAGCGGACGATAGATATATGCTGATTAATTAATTAAGAAGATAGAGACCAAAGCTTGAGGTTTGGCACGTAGAAGGAAACCCACCGTGGGCACTGTCAGGCTGGCATCACTGCATTCAACCTCCATGGCGAACCAGGCTCAGCTGTCAATGCCCTGCCCATCGCACCAGGGGAGGGGACCATGCCCAGGTCAAGGAGCCAGGCTGAGGGAGCCCACAGGAGACCCGTGATCTGTGGGCATGTAACCCAACGTTGCATTCAAAACCTCAACCAGCCTCCTCTTCCCAGAGGCCCAGGAAGAGGAAGTGAAAGTCAGGGCTCAGCAGCTCAGTGTCGCCAACATCCCCCAGCCCCCGCCCCATCCTCCTGCTTCTCGGAGTGACCCAGAGGTCATCATCGCGGCTGCAGAGAGAATTCACATCACTGGTGATGCTGATAAAAGTGGAGATGACCCAAGTGTGCAACTACAGGGGTCGGCTGGGGACACAAAAGCCCATTTGTTCCTGATGATTAAGAATGCAGGTGGCCGAGGATCAAATCCCAGCTCCTCCACTAACCTGCTGTGTTACCTCTGACAACTCACTGCCCCTCTCAGAGTCTCAGTTTCCCCTCTGTAAAATGAGGTTAAGGCTGGTCTCCGAATCCCGCCACCCTGCCTTGCCTTGGATACCCCAGACCTTCGGCTGGGGACCCATGGGTTGGCTGGCCAAGAAACTCACCAGGATGTAATCGGCCCACATGTCCCGGGCCGATTTCAGGGCTGCCTGGCGTAACTTCATTACGTGTTCATAGCGTGAGTCAGACCAGTGTTTGGGGCCCTCCTCGTCTGGGTAGGACCTGCGGAGAGGCAGCTGTGATGTGGGAAGCACAGGGCATTCTCAGAGCCCAGAGAGGGTTTGAGCTGGCTCAGTGTGGGGTGGTCAGAGAGGGCTTCCTGGAAGAGGGGATGTGTAAGCTGGATCTGAAGGCTGGGAAGAAGCAAGGAGAAAACAGAACAGAGGTGTGTCCCCAGTAGGGGGCACAGCATGTGCAAAGGTCCAGAGGGGAGGGGAAAGGTCCTCTACTGCCTTGCAGAGACATCCCTGAGGGTGAGGGGGAGCCACCAGGAGAGAAGACACAAAGCACAAGAAAGCTCGGAGCCTGCCCTCCCAGACTCCTAATCTGGTCTGGGCAGTGGGTGGGTACAGAAATAAATCCTGAAAGAGTGAAAGGAATTGAATTCCACATCACTCAGGGGCTCACGGGGACGCGAAGCAGCAGAGCTGATGTTGAGGCTGAGTGACACGGGGAACAGAGCAGCGGGCGTCCACCACAAAGACCAAGGAATGAAGGAATTCCAGGTGGAGCGAACGGCGGGGGCAAAGGTCCAACGGGAGGCTTATGACCCACTGGTGAAGCTGAGGTGGGGTCAGAGTAGCCACAGCCAGCGCTGAAGGCTGCAGAGCTGGGCTGGAACATCAGGGACTGGGGGCTGGCCCAGGATGATGGGGCGTCATGGAGGGTGTGTGAGCAGGGGTACAGCCAAGTCCAGCTGGGGGCAGGGCAAGGCCTGGCACTCACCTGGGCTCCTCTGCCGGCCGCCACTCCACAGAGTGGTACAAACTCTTCATGGCCACCAGCCATTCCCGAAGCACGGCTGACGTGTTGTCCGAGTTGTGGTCCGTGGCCACCCTGCAGACAGAACAGGCCAGTGAGTGAAGTTAGGGAGACCAAGGCAGGATGAGCAGCAGCAGGAAGGCAACAAGGGCTCCCACGACCTGCCTGGGCCTCCCACCAGCTACACAGCCCTGGGCAAGACACTTCCGCGCTCAGTGCCCCAATTTCCTCATCTGCAACGCAAGGGGTGAGGACAGGGCCCACTTCACTGGGCTGCAGAGGGGATTAAACAAGCTAATTTTAGAAAAACACATTAGATGACGTTCGTACTGTGGGGCATCAAGGATCTTGTAACCACATTAACAACTAAACATGTGAGATTTAATAAAAACACACATATATCATGCAGCCCTGCCCCACCTTCCTCAATTCTCTCCTATGAGCAATACCACTTCGGAGTGGGCTGTGGTCACTCATTCATTCAACAAACATTTCTTAAACACCAACTGTGTGCTTGGATTATCTGGCCTGGAGGGAAAAGGAATATTTGGAAGTCTAGTTTGACCATCAGCTGAGAGTTATTCTCCAAAAAGAACTGTTATTTAGTCAACAACAAGGATAGCAACGATGACAATAATAACAGTAATGATAATAATAACCACAGCTCTGGTCACTGATGCCAGGCGCTAGGGCTTCACACTCAGTAACTTGTTCATCTTCAGAGACAGCCCAACTAGAATTATATTAGTATCCTCATTTTCCAGATGAAGAAACTGAGGTACGAAGCGGTAAGTCACCAGTCAGGCTTGTTCATGGCCCTGCCCCATTCTGTTTCTAGGAAGGATCCACTCCCTGCAACCTTCCGCCATCCGTCCCGTACCCCACCCACCCACTCCAGTAGTCAGAAGGCAGGAGGTCCGATTCAGCCTGGGTTCAGGGAGCAATACGGCAGCAGGAGCAGAAAGACGTTCAGTTAGCAGAAGTGCAATGTGGGCCACCGCAACGCCCCAACTGGGGGTGGGGGCGGGTTCTCAGGCTTCCCTTTGAAGCTGTGTGTGCTCCCAAGTGGATTGGCGGGTTAGTTCCGGGCAGTGCGGCACGGGTGATCCCGGATATGCCCTAATGGGGGGACCAGAAGGCAGAGCTGTGGCCCGCCCCACCCTAAAGAGGCCAGCAGGCAAAGCGCAGTTCCGGCTGGTGCTAATGCGGCAGGGGGAAAGCAAGCAGGAAGGCACGCGTGGGTTTGGCCTGCCCTGATAGGGGACAGCAAGCAAAAGGCACGCGTGGGGCCGGCCCGCCCCGCCCGGTGCCAGGACAGCGGGCGGGGCGCGGCGTGGACCCGCCGGGATGGGGACAGCAGGCCGGATGTGGGGCCGCGGGCGCCGCGCTCACCACAGAGCTGTGCGGTCCCGGGGGTGCCGCAGCCGCTCGAGCGCGCCCAGCGTGGAAGGCAGCGCGTGGGCCGCGTTGCGCGCCAGCACCGCGACGAGAACGCGCGGCGCCTGCAGAGGCGACTCGGGGCTCCAGCGCTCCTCTGGGAAGTAGGCGGCGGCGCCCGGGGGGCCCTCCAAAGGCGGCAGCGCCAACAGCAGCAGCAGCAGCAGCACCGGGAGGGGCCGCCCGTGCCCCCGGCACGCGCGTGGGGTCGCCGCCATCGCGCCACGCGTCGCCTTTAAGCCGCTTTTCTGCCGGCGGATGCGGACGGCGCCTTAAAAGGGCCGTCGTCGGGACCCCGCCCCTGCCGCGCGCCTTAAAGGGGAGGAGAGCTCCTGGCGGAGTCAGCCGTCAGGGCCCGCCTCCAAAGGGTCTTAAAGACACAAAGTGCCTCCTACTCTCCGCAGCGGCTCGCTCGAAGTGACGTCAATCTGCAGGCCCGCCGGGGAAGCCCAGCCGCCCCCAACCCCCACCCCGAGACGCTGAGCGCTCTGAACTTGGGTCTGTGCAGTAAAGGCGTCAGAGCTCGGAATCTGCCCTGCCACCGAGCAACTGCTCCCGCCAGGATCCCAGCCTGATTTGCCATCCAACTTCCATTTGTATAAGACCCCGCTGTGTCACGAGTCGAACCTGGATAGTCAGGATCTGGTTTGGGACTCAAGATCTGAGCCTCAGTTTCCTCTGCTGCAACATGGGTTTTACCATTCTTGTTCTCGACCTCCCTGGGATGTCTTAAAGGGTTGTTGAGTACCAAGCGCGTGGGCCCTGGCGTCCCCAGACCTGGCTTCAAATCTAGTCCCGCGTGGGCCGTCTGTGTGAGCCTCAGTTTGTCCATCTGTAAAATGGAGTCATAACGACCCCACAGGCTTGTGTGTAGATGGAACGGGAGGGAGGTGGACGTTTCCAAAGAAATACTACGAGGGGGCTGTATTGCAGTAATCTAATGTGTTTTCTAATTCATCGTTTTTGTGAAGCTCAGATATCTATTTATTAACGTGAGTGGTGGGGGTGGGGGCTCAATATTGTTAAGTAAAATTCAGGGCACAGATCGTGTGTCCTCAGTGTGTGCAAGAGGCAGTAGGGCAAAAGTTCAGAAGGAAAGGTGAGGAAAATCTCATTCTCTTGTGGGAGGAAAGCATGGAGTGTGCATTACCCCCCTCTGAAAGCTGAACTGAGAAAAACACTGGGGAAGTCCCTCCCAGAACCTACTCCGGAAGCAGCTGCAAGTCTTGTGATGTGAAGCTGCCAGGCTCCAGTGAACAGATGGCTTTTCTGGCAAACAGGAAGGCAGTAAAAGCTCTACTGTCAGCTGGGAAACTTGATACTAAGTAAAAGCTCTACTCTCAGCTGAGAAACTTGATACTGAGTTAAGATTTTGGAGCAAGTAAACAAACCCAAAGGCCCACAGCAAGCTGAGAAAATACATCTGTAGGGTATATCAGAAAGTGTTACTATCCTTAATATACAAAGAGTTATTAGAGATCATTAAGAAAAATATAAATTCTCCTGAAAAGAAAAGTAGGTAAAAGCTATGAACAGGCAATTCACTAAAAAAGAAAAGAAAAGAAAGGAAAACAAACACACAAACAGTGGTAAAGAATCCACCTTCCAATGCAGGGGACACGGGTTCGTTCCCTGGTTGGGTAACTAAGGTCCCACATGCCACAGGGCAACTAAGCCCAGGCGCTTCAACTAGAGAGAGAAAACCCAGACGCCACAACTAGAGAGAAACCCGTGCGCCACAATGAAAGATCCGGCATGGCACAACTAAGACCCAACATAGCCATAAATAAATAAATAAATAAATAAGAAACAAACATATTAATGGTCAATAAACATATTTTTAGGTTCAATGTAGTCATCAAAGAAATTTAAAATAAAACAGTGCACTCTGCGTGTGTGTCTATCAAACTGGCAGTTTTTCCTTTTATGAAAAGTCCTAGTGTTTGGAAAAGAGAATATGTACAAATGCTGCTGGTGAGAGTGTTAAAAGGCATAGCCTTTCTGGAGAGGAGTAAGGCAGAGGTGTGGGGATTATACAAGCCTTGAATTGGTACATATGCTTTGACTCAGAAATTCCACTAGTTGACATTTATCCATTGAGAATGACGATGAATGTGGGCAAAGCTTCAGCTCTGGAATGTCCCTGGAGGAGGCAGTGGGCAGAGTGGCTAGACCTCGGTGCTGGAGCCTGGTTACCTGGAACAAGTGCCTCTCTGAGCCTCAGTTTCCACATCTGTAAAATGCAAAGTGTCATAAGGATGCCAAAACATTTGGACACATCAAATGCCTGGCACATAATAAATACCCAGTAGTTGGAAGCTTAGCGAGAATAATTTAATAGAAATGTAAAAGCACCCAGAAGATAAGTGGGCCACGGAGAGAAATGGAGGTTCACAGAGAAGCTCCTAAACACATGAGAAGACTCTCCACCTCATTCCCAATAAGACATGCTCATTAAAATGATGCCAAGACAAGATTTTTCACCCAGAAGATCTGGAAAATCCCAAGTCAGCTGACAGCCTGTGGGGAAATGGGCCACCTCCACACAGATGAGGGGGCACCAGGTGAGACCACTCTGATGGAGAGCACTCTCAATGCTGCTATTGAAATGACAAACATGCATGCTCTAAACCCTGAGGTTTCACCTTGGGGGATTTACCCCTTGCATGAAAAATATGTAAAAGGTCTTTCACTATGGTGTTAGCTGTTAGTGCAAAAGATTAGAAGCAAAACCCCACCATCAATTAGATTCTGGTTAAATAGATTAAGGAGCCCATCCACAATCCTTCATCCCCAAATATTGCAAATCCCCAAATATTATGACACCCAGAAGTCTTTCTAAGATTGTTTAATCTTCATGTATCCCAGTGAGTGTGAATATTCATCAGTTTATCTGCAGCAATTGACTATGAGATGCTGCCCCCAGTCAGCTAGGGAGTGTATTAGTTAGCTATTGCCACATAACAAATGACCCCCAAAGTTAGCCACTGAAAACTATACATGTTTATTATCTCACAGTTTCTGTGGGTGAAGAATGTGGGAGCCGCTTAGCTGGGTGGATTCACAAAGCTCTCATAACAATGATACCCAAGGGGGTTGAGGAGCTGAGAGCAGCTCCAGAATACCTGCATCTGCCCTGGGCCCTGAACATCCAGATTATAAACATCTTGCCCACTGGCCTGCTTCCAGTTGGACCAGTTGCTTTCTGTCCCATTTCACGGAAGTCCCCATGAAACATTTCCGTCTTAGGGATGGAGTTCAGGATCCCTGCACCACCAGCAGTGTCAACCTCAGCCCTACACACATTTACTGCTGCAACAAGGAGGTCTCTGTAGGGTCCTATAGTAGGAGGCCAGGCTGCCCTGGCCCTGAGCACAGCTCCATGCACCCATTGTTAAGGTGAACCCAAGGCTCCCATCACCACCAGCTCCCCCACCAGTGCTGGGAACTGGTAGCCGTTGGGAGAGGCTCTATAGAGGCCTAGCAAGAAGAGATGGGACACAAATTCATATGCATGTCAGAGGATACCTCTGACACTCAGGCACACTCCTTGGCTCCCCATTGCCCTAGTTCACCATGAGCTTGGCCAACCTGGCCAAGTCAGGAGACAAGGTGCATACTGTTCCATCCAGGAACCCACACTCACAACCCTCTTGTATACCCCACACAGGCCCCCCGACCCTGGCAATTCACTGGCATGGGCCAAGAAACTGTGAGGTCCTCACCTGTTTCTGCCTGGTCCCATGGAAGCTCCGAGCAGCCATCCAGAGTGCAGGACATGTTGCTGGCACCAAGGGCTTTTTTCAATTCTAAAATAAGAGATAGAGACTTCCCTGGTGGCGCAGTGGTTGAGAGTCTGCCTGCCAATGCAGGGGACACAGGTTCAAGCCCTGGTCTGGCAGGATCCCACATGCAGTGGAGCAGCTGGGCCCGTGTGCCTCAGCTGCTAAGCCTGTGCTCTAGAGCCCGCGTGCCACAACTACTGAAGTCCGCGCGCCTGGAGCCCACGCTCTGCAGCAGGAGAAGCTACCACAGTGAGGGGCCCACACACTGCAGCAAGGAGTGACCCCTGCTTGCCACAACTAGGGAGGGCCTGCACGCAGCAACGAAGACCCAACACAGCCAAAAATAAATAAATTTAAAAATAAAATAAAATAAAATAAAGAGATAACCCCCCGGACCCACCTGGATAAGCCCCAGAATCCCAGGGCTTCCATGAATTTTCCCAGAGAGGCCACAAGAGGGCAAAGGATGGAAGAAATGTCTCAACCAGGAACCCTAAACAAGTGGTTCACATGAGCCTCTCTCCACACCTGTGCCCATGGCAGACATTGCTAGCCGATCCCACACCTTCACTGAGCCTGGATGCTATCTACCCCACCTTCCAGCACAATGCTTCAAGCAGACATCACAAATCAACTGAGGATGGAAACACCCCACCCCCACCCCACCTGCAGTACATGTAGAACTTCTAGGAATGGAAACCTGTTTCTGAAAAATTTTTTCCAATCAGAGATTAGCCTTTTTCCATTTAAAATGTCCCCTATTCTAAAGGAACTCAGTTCTTTTCATTTGGCCTCAAGGACACTTCTCACCCTTACTTCCTGGCTCCCAGAACACTGCTATCTCTGGGTTTCTCCCACCTCTCTGACTGCTCCTTCTGCATCCCTTCTTCCTCTTTGTGTCCTTCAAATCCAGGCTCTTTGGGACTCCTCTCCTTTCTCTCTACACCATCCCCAGGGTTGTGGTCCCTCCCATGCACCCAGTGACACCCCAGGCCAACAACAACCTCTGACTTCTGTCTCATCCTCATGCCTGGGCTCCATCCCCTTGGTTGCTGCCCCTGCTCGAGTCCATCCTTTGCCCCCCAGGACCAGGCCCTCAGTCTCCTCCCTGGCTTCCAGTCTAGCCACTGTTGCCCTCTTGCTCACACACCCTCCGTGGCTCCCTATTGCCTGCCACAAAATGTCTAAACTCCTCTGCCTGTCATTCAAGGCCCTTCACGTCTGCCCTGGCAGCCTGCAGCCTCCTCTCCTTCCTTCTGTGTCAGCTGTGACATTCCCTGAATAACCATGACACATTGCTCATTCCCCTGTTAGTACACGTCTCAGCAGTCATAGCCATTGGGTCAGGAAGGAACAGACAAGGCAGGAGGGAGAAGAGACAGTCAGGAGCCTCTTCCCAGCCCAGGAAGTCCTAAGAGGCCTACCCCAAGTCCAAGTACTCTTGAGGGCTCAATGCCAGCCCAGAATAAAACATGGAGAGGTTGTTGAATGAGTAAATGTAAATGTCTATCTCCAGTTTTTAAATTTTGCCTCCCTTCTCTCATCCTAAGAACTCCTGCATATCCGTCACAGCCCCACTCCAATGCCCCCTCCTTCAGGGAGCTTCCATCACTGCCCCTTCTAGGCTCGCCCACCCCAGACCCCCTCTGTCCCAGTCCTGGCCCTTAGTCAAAGGACTAGTGTTCACAGGCAGCGAGAGGCGATGGGGACCCTGGTAGGGCTCAGTATACACAGCCAGGGGTCACCAGGCTCCCCTGAGCCATAGGGGGTGGGGCTCACCTCGATTGATCCTCTGCAGCAGGACCTCCCGGATGACATCCTCATAAATACCCTCAATGGTCAGAGCAGGGCTGCCCACAGCAAGGACGTCCCCTTCGAACTCAGGCAGCTCCTGTAACCGAGGCAGGTGAGGGGCTGGGCTGGAGGGGTGGGCTATGTGTGACATGGGTTTGAGCCCCAGCTCTGCCACTGATTAGCTAGCAAAACCTGGGCCTCAGTTTCCTCATTTTTAAAATGGACTCCTTGACTCATTATTCCCTTGGGTTGTTGTGAGAATTGGTGAAACAAAACACATCACACCTCAACGGGAATAGTACAGGTGTTTCCCTCACAGCCACTTCCTGCCTGACCCCTGATGCAGACCCCTTCATGGTGCCCCTAAGCCTGTGTAGCAAGGCCCCTGTGACCTCTCCCCTCGTCTACTTCCTACCCCCTTGTTCGCTAAGCTCCAGCCACACTTGCCTCTTCTCTGTTTCTCCAACACACCAGGCACAGACCTACCTCAGGACCTTTGCACATGCTGTACCCTCTGCCTGGAATACCCTTCCCCAGGACATGGCTCATGACTTTAGTTCACTGCTTCTCAAGCATCATCTTCTCAGAGAGAGTCCCCCTAACCTCTCAGCACCCTCACCATACACACACATAAACTCCCCCTCTGCCTCCTCCCTTCTCTGAAGCCTGTATCACCTGCTGATATGTGATGCATGGGACCCCACGCCAGCTCTGCAGACACAGCATTGTCATGGGAGAAGCAGAGGGCATTGTGAGGTCCCAGAAGAGCCATCCAACCCAGCCCCTGGGCTCAGGGAACAAAAGTCTCTAATCATCAAGGTGGCTCTATGAGCCTTACAGAAAGATGCTTGATTGTTCTATAGGACCCATCCCCCATCAGCTCACCGCTTTGCAGCTCAGCTCCAGCTGGCTCAACACGAAGGGAAAGAAGATACAGAGCAGCCAGCCATGGATGAAACTCCTCCGCGCTGAGCCACTATCCGACTGGAATTTCTGCATGACATACATGGCAACTGGGTTCACAACCACCTGAGCACCCAGGCCCACTGCCATGCCCTCCCCGCAGACCTCACCTTCAGCACGCGCCCCCTGACTTTCTCCAGCTGCTGGGCAGCCTGGTCACGGTCCAGAGCTGTGGTCATACATTGGTCGGCCAGCTGCAGGAAGGTGGCCACGGCGTCAGCCATGAGCTGTGGGAAGAGATGCTGGGATGAGCCCTGGGAATCCAGGCTCTTTCTGGGCCCTACGCCTGCTCGGTTGAACCCTTTTCAGCATCCAGCCTGCCCTGACCAACTACTTCCCTCCAACCTCCTTCTTGTCCCAAGAAACAGCACTCTCTTCCTATCAGGACTTGGGGCTCATCCAGTCAGTGCCAGGATGCCCAGCACGGGGAGCAGAGAGCTGTCCATAGTCCAGGCTCCTTGGCTGAGCGCCTTTGTGCAGTCTACAAACTGAACAACCGTGCAGGGCAGCACTGGGTCTTCTCAATCCCTGTCTCTTTCACTCACCATGTCCATTAGCACGTCCCAACCCCTTGGCTTTCAAAACACACCTTGCTCCTCTCCACCAACCCATTCTGGTTCAGACCTCCTCCCTGCCTCCTCCACTTCTGCCCCCGATAGCCCTTGCTCCCCAGGGCAGGCAGGGCTTTCTAAAAAACCTTGAATCTGGCCATGCGCCTCCCCTGCTCACACACCTGCTGTGACTCCCATTGTCCGTGGACAGAGCCCAGCCCCCTGAGCCCCATACTCAAGGCCCTGACCCATCTGCTCCCCCACCTCGCTGGCGTATCTCCCACATCTTTGCCCTCCCTTGAAATCTACAAGCCAATGTCTCTAAATTGCTTCACTTTCCCCAAATGTGGACACGCTCTCACACCTCCCAGGGCTTATCCACACTGTTCCCTTGACCCAGGACATGCCCCATTCCCATTCCTCCCCCAGCTGCCCCAGCCTGGCAGTCCTCTCCTCCTGGAAGCCTTCCCAACCCTGGAGATGGATCAGGTGCCTCCTCAGGGTTCCCGTAGCACCTTGTGTGTCCCCATCACAGCCCTGTCCATCATGTGTGATTACTGCCTGCCTGGTCATGAGCTCATGTCTGCATGACACTGGGAGTCCAGCGAGGGAGGGCCAGGTCTGTCTGGGTCATCGTGGTCTCCCTGGCACACACTTGGCACCTACTCATTGAAGGCTGCCATCCTTGCCTCACTTCCTCCCAGCCTCCCACTCACCCTTACCTGCTGTGCGAGATCCTGGGCCCCAAACACCAGGCTCTGTGTTCCAAAGAAGCCAAATGGTGCTGCCAGCTGCCCCAGGAACCCCCGGCTCCGCTCCGCCTCTCGGTAGCAGGTCTGCATCAGCTCTGGGTCCCATGGCATCTCCCCAAATGAGTAAACCTGTGTTCCCATAGCAGTCAGGTAAGAAAAATACCACCAGCCAATGGAAGAACAAGGCTAAAGACCTCATAGACAGTTCATCGAAGGAGAAACACAAATGGAAACACATTCCGCCTCAGTTGTCACCAAAATAATGCATCATAAAAGTAACTGTGAGGTATGGTGTGATGGACATAAAATGGTAAAACTTGAAACAAATGATAACATGTGGTGCTGGCACGGCTGAGGGGAAATGGGCACCCGCAGCCCTTGTCCCACCTGATGTTCTCTTTGTGCTGGATCCTGTGGCTGCAGAAGTGCCATAATCCAAAGTGGTATTTGCCCTCAAACTGCTGACAGAAAAGTTGGAGGAGACAGAGTGTAGACAAACAACTGTAGTGGTGTGTTAATACTTCTGAGGGAAGCACGCGCAGCTGCAGATGCAGAAAGGACCAGAGAAAGTTCCTGGAAGAGGTGATTATGAAATGGAGATGTGAATATTAATAAAGGGAAACCTCACTTAAAATAAAGTCATGGGAGTTCCCTGACGGTCTAGTGGTTAGGATTCGGTGCTTTCACTGCTGTGGCCCAGGTTCAATCTCCGGCCAGGGAACTGAGATCCCACAAGTTGCGTGGCCAAATAAATAAATAAATAAATAAAAATGAAATCATTAAGCTCTGAAGTGGGGGGGGGGGTTCGTGCACTGCCACTCCTTGCCCTCTGCAGACCTCAAACTGGAAGAAGGTTACTACTTTACCACTCCAGCAGGAGGAAGATTTTCTCCTTATGCAGTAACAGCCCCAACCAATGAGAAACTACCACCACTCAGCCAATGAGAAACTGTCACCACCCTGAACTCTCGCTTTCCTCCAATGGACTTTCCTTCAGAGCTGCCCCTCCCAATTTTCTCCTTCTTCTCTATAAAGTAATGTTCCTCCCCTTCGTTTGCCAGACTTGCCTCTGGTTTTGCCATAGCTTGCATGTCCCGAATTGCAATTCTCATGCTGCCCTCCCTTCCCAAAATGTTCTGCTGATAAAATAACTGGCTAGGGGTTCCCTGGTGGCGCAGTGGTTGCGCGTCCGCCTGCCGATGCAGGGGAACCGGGTCCGCGCCCCGGTCTGGGAGGATCCCACATGCCGCGGAGCGGCTGGGCCCGTGAGCCATGGCCGCTGAGCCTGTGCGTCCGGAGCCTGTGCTCCGCAACGGGAGAGGCCACAGCAGTGTGAGGCCCGCGTACCACAAAAAAAAAAAAAAAAAAAACTGGCTGTTTCATTTTAAAGGTCAACAGACACTTAACCAGTTGAAGGTTTCTTGGCACATAGTATGCTCTCATTTAATATCAGAAGAAAAGAGCTGAACTGCATGGAGCAGAATTCTGTCCCAGGGAATGCTGGCTGTTTCATTTTAAAGGTCAACAGACACTTGACCAGTTGAAGGTTTCTTGGCACATAGTATGCTCTCATTTAATATCAGAAGAAAAGAGCTGAACTGCATGGAGCAGAATTCTGTCCCAGGGAATGGGGTGGGCTGTGGCCAAACAAGGCAATGGGAGGAGGAACAATTTGTGGGGAAGGTGACTCCAGACTGATGTTACTAAAATGCTAATCTGGTCATCTTACTCCTTCCCCCCCCATGTTATAAACCGTGCCCCAGTGAGCAGAGCATAGTGGACCACCGTTAAGTAAAATGCAGCTTAGAAGAAAGTTCAGAGATTTTTAAAAGAGAAGGTTTTCAAACAAGAAAGATTCAAGGTTCACGCAACTCTTCTATAAAGTTAACACACTGCCCATAGGCCCGATGAAACACGACCCACTGGACCTCACCTCCTTCCGCAGCCGGGTGCTGGAGGGGCTCCCACGCAGGTGGCGGGACAGGCGGTCCATGCCCTGGGTTAGGAGGGTTTGCACCGCCGTGAGTTCGGCTTCCACGGTGCTCAGCAGTGTCTGCGTGACCCGGGGCAGCTGCGCATCCACCTTCCTGCGCAGGCATGACTCGAGGGGACCCTGGATGTTGGCTGCGAGTGGAAGACACTGGCCTGGATCTCCTCCTCGAGGTGCTCCGCAAATTGGGGGGCGGGGGGGGACGGAGTGAGGCCATGGGCTCAACAGGGTGAGGTGGACCGGAGCTCTGACTTTGAGCACCCTCCTCTACCCCATTATACAGAATAGAAAACCGAGGCCAAGTGCGATGTGGATCGGCTCAAAGTTGCACACAGACGCAGAGTAGGATTCCAACTCTGTTCTCTGTTACTGAGATGAGTGAGAGCTATCTCCGCCGTCTGACTGGACAACCCACAACCGGAGTCAGGCCTGATAACCGCCAACGCCTCTGCCCCTCTCCCCACCCAGTCTTGGTTTCCGGGCTCACCAGCTCCATCCCTGGCCTCCCCGCCTCCCAAGCACCCGCCCTCCCTCTTGACCCCGTCTAGAGACCTAGTCTCACCACCAAAGCATCAAGGCCTCGCCCATTTTCCCACTTAGGCTCCACCCTTTTCTTTGCCGGCCCTGCCTCCACCGGGTCCCAGACGTTGGGCCCCTTCCCTTACACCCAGGCTGTTCCCCTTCTTCCTCTCAGGCTCCCGGCCCCGCCCCTCACATCCAGGCCAAGCCCCCGGACCTCACCCTGCAGCCTCCCTAACACGTGCTCCCTTAACTTCAGCATCTGATCTACGTCTGGGCGGATAGTCTTCTCCAGGGCGGCGAGCAGCTCCTCCTTTTCGGGCTGGAAGGCACGGAGCCCAGTGGAGGCCCCGGCCAGGACTGCAGCGTGGACGGCGTCCAGTAGCTGCCCAGATCAGCCGAGGGGACCCCACACGGGCAGGGGCGCGGGAGAGAGACGAGATGGGGCGAGGGTAGGAGGACAGAGAGAAGACAGACGCACAGAGATGGGCGGAGAGGTTGGGCGACAGTCGCAGGGAGGGCGAAGCTGAGCATCCAGGTCCGGCTCCTATCCCCATCCGCGGCCTCCCGGCCTCCCGCGTGTCCCTGCCCCACCTCCTCGACCCCATGCGTACCTTGGCCCAGGCCCAGGCCCGGGCGCGGCCGGGCCCCCGCAGGCCGGGCAGGGTCTGGGCTCGCAGCGCAGGCAGCAGCTCCCGCATCAGTACCGCAGTCAGCACCTGCGGGAGAGGTGACCATAGGTGCTTCGGTGGGCCGAGAAGGGGTCAGGGGGGTCCCGGGTGCGGCCTTGCGTGGCACTGACCTCGGCGTCCGAGCCTAGGGTCACGTCGTCGTCGCCAAAGTGGCCTTGCTGCTGCCGGTAGAGCCGTATGGCGTCCAGGAAGGCACGGGCGGCTGGGGCTTGACTTCGCTGCAGGACTGAGGGGCGGTTCCTCAGTGCCCGCCCACCCCTCCCCTGCTCCCCGTCGCCTGAGAAAGAAGCCCTCCGCCTCCTCGCCAGGTCCCAAACAGCTAAGTCTCACCCACTTCCAGACCTTTGTGCAAAGAAGTGCCCTCCGCTGGGAACGCGCTCCCCTAAGTTTATCACCAGCCCATAAGGGGCCTGTATACCATTTTGGAAAAGGCATCCCCTGCAGGCAGTCACAGCCCAGATCCCACTGCAGTCTCCAGTTAGGTACGTTTGTTCAGTCAACAACCTGCCCAGATGTGTCAGTCCTAATTCCTCTTCTTCACCAGGCTGGCCCCTCATCTTTTTTAGACCCCAGTTTGGACATCCCCTCCCTGATCCCCCAGGCTAAGCTCCCACGGGGGCTGTGCCCTCATTACAGCCCTGGCCATGCACAACTGCCTGTTTCCCCTCTGTCCTCCCCCACGATCCATTTTATAAATAAGGAAACTGAGGCTTGGAGAGGATCCCACAGCCAGCAGGAGCAGAACCTCCCGACTCCAGACTCTGTGCTCCACCACTGCCTGCCCTTTCCCAGGACCCACCTGTGCCTCGAAGCCGGATGCCGCCCTGCAGGGCTAGCCTCCAGGCACGCTGCACCTCCGCTGTGGCTGCAGAGAAACAGAGGTGCCGGCGGAAGGGGTGCTGCAGGAACAGGGGGAAAGTAACAGGCATTTCCAAGAGGGAGTCAGGCTCTTCCTGTGTATGGTGTCCTGAAAGCAGAGGAGGTCGCATCTTCATTCATTCATTCACTCTAAAATCATTCATTCACTAGGAGACAATAACCATGAAATGTGTAGAGAACCCTTACTTCAGCTCAGTCCCAAGAGGAGGTGTGCCCAGGGCAGACATCAGCAATCCATCCCAGCACTGTTTCCCAGCCTCAGCAACATGCTTAACACAGCAGCCCTAGGCAGCCACCAACAATCTCTCCTAGCTGGCATGTGGTCTGAGCCCTGTTTGCTTTGGGGTGCTAGAGTCGGCTGGGCCCAGGTTCAAACCTGGCCAGACCATTTTCTAGCTCTTTGCACAAATTTTCATCTCCCTGAAAAACCTCAGTTTTCCTACCTGTAAAATGGGCTAAAAAGTGATACAATGGGGCTTCCCTGGTGGCACAGTGGTTGAGAGTCCGCCTGCTGATGCAGGGGGACACGGGTTCGTGCCCCAGTCCGGGAAGATCCCACATGCTGCGGAGCGGCTGGGCCCGTGAGCCGTGGCCGCTGAGCCTGCGCGTCCGGAGCCTGTGCTCCGCAACGGGAGAGGCCACAACAGTGAGAGGCCCGTGAACCGCAAAAAAAAGAAAAAAAAAAAAAAGTGATACCAATGACCTAGAACTGTTGGGAGGACAAAAATGAGTGAATTTATTTTGGTGAATTAAATTGGAGTCTCCCAAATCCTCAGTGTTTTGTTCAGATTTCCAGAGTCATACATACTGACTGCAGTAAAATGCAATAATGCAGAAAGGGCTTCCCTGGTGGTGCAGTGGTTAAGAATCCGCCTGCCGATGAAGGGGACACGGGTTTGAGCCCTGGTCTGGGAAGATTCCACATGCCGCGGAGCAACAAAGCCCGTGCGCCACAACTACTGAGCCTGCGCTCTAGAGCCTGCAAGCCACAACTACTAAGCCCACGTGCCACAATTACTGAAGCTTGCGCGGCTAGAGCCCGCGCACCGCAACGAAGAGCAGACCCCGCTCGCCGCAACTAGAGAAAGCCTGCACAAAGCAACGAAGACCCAATGCAGCCAAAAATAAATTTTAAAAAAATAACAATAATAATGCAGAAAAAAGGTGGACATCCCTTGTCATCCAGCCCTTCAATCGCAGCCCCCAGAGATGATAATAGCTGTTAACAGTTTGGGGGACATTATTCCAGATTTTAAAATCTGCACAAAGCTGTATTTTTTTTTTAACAATGTGGAGTTTTCTGGCTTATAACTGGCCTTTTGGTTCCTGCATATGTCTGGGACACCTTCAGAGGCTGCACAGCTTTCCTTCCTGAGGGTCAGGCTGTAATTTATTTAATCAACCCCAAAGGATGCGTATTTGGGTGGATTCCCATGTTTTCGACATCATCAACATTTCTGCAGGCGGTTCTTGTTGCTACATCTTCGCATGATTAAACAGCAGGATAGCTCTGCAGTGAAGCAAAAGGTGTAATTCTGGCTCTGTCCCTTACTAACTGTGTAACAGTCCTTAGCCTCAGTGTCCCCCTCTGTTAAATAGGGTGGTTAGTGATAGGGCTGCCTCCTGGGCAGATTCAGTGAGATGATGCAGGCCCTCATCAGATGTATGCCAGCCCACTTATGCTGCTCCTTACCTATTCAGAGAGAGAAGGAGGAGGAAGAGGAAGGGGAGGAAGGGGAAGGGAGGAGAAGTGGGAGTGGGGGGGAGGAAGAGGAGGAGGAGGAGGGAAGGAAGGAGAACCATGCTGGAAACACTGGACTGACCAATTGCACGCTGTAACAAGTCTGTGCAATTTTCCTGCCCACCACTGCCCATCTCCCCACATGCTTGCTGACACCATATTTTATCGTTTTTACGCTTTGCTGCTTTGATTCTGGTCCAGTGACCTAACTCCTTCACCCTGACAAGAATGGGGGTGTTTCTCTTTCTAGAGTGAGGCTGCTCACCCAGAGGCAATGCCGCCCCCAGGGACACTTGGCAATGTCGGGAGATACACTTGGTTGTCGCTCTTGGGATGCAGAGTGCTACTGGCATCCGGTGGGTGGAGGCGAGGGGTACTGTTCAGCGTCCTGTGAAGCACATGGTGGCCTCCACTGCAAAGAATGATCCGGCCCCAGTGTCAACGGTGCTGAAGTAGAGAAACCTGCTCTTGGGGTCCCCGGGAGCCTTACCTGAGGATTCTGGGCAGAGAGTGTCCAACAGGTGGAGATATTCACTCTGGGAAGTCAGGACTGTGTACCCTGTCAGGACCATGGAGCCCAGGGGACGGTCCCCATTTTCATATTCCTGCAAAAGGCATCCAAAGAACCGTTTGGGGACAGGTCTAAACTGTGGCTTCCATATCCCACTGTGGGATCAGGGGAAGGTTTGGGGTTAACTGGGGAAATCCTCCACCCTACCTCCCTGCCTCCACCCTCCCTCAATCCCTCCCTCCTTCCCTTCCCCATAGTGGAGCACTCAGCACCTGCTGTGTGCTAGGCCAGTCCCAAGTGCTACACGAGGACTAACCCATTGAATCCTTACAGCCCCATGGGGCGTAGACCATCATCACCCCATTTCACAGAGGCAAAAACTGAATCGCAGGCAGACAAGTGACCTGCCTGAGTTCCCCAGCTGGAAAGCAGGGCGCAGGCGGCATGTGCAAAGGCCCTGCACGGTTTCAACCTCAGCTCTGCTGATGACCATGAGTGAGCCCCTACCCCTGGCCTGCGCCTCAGTTTATCCACCTGGCACAGCAGAAGATGGTCGCTCACCCAGGGCCAAGCTTACAGGTTGGCCCTACTTGATGACTGAAGAAAGGAGGGGGGCTATGCTGGGAACTGGACCCCAAACCCACACTGGGGAGGGTGGGATGGAGACGCCAGAGGTAGATGGGCTGCAGGCCACTCACTCACCTCCCTGTGACTGAACCACTCCAGGCGGCCGTCCCCACGCAGGACACAGAAGACTGGCTGCCACTGAGGTGGGTGGCCCTGCAGCTGGGTCAGGGGTCCTCGGTGCTCCCGGACTCGGGGCAGCTTCTGTGGGAGGAGGGGCGGGCGGATGTCAAGAACATGGGCCTGTGTCCCGGTGTCCAGACCACCTGGACAGCTCCTCCTGTGTCCCGGGTGCCACCAAGTACAGTAAGTCCCCTACATACGAATGAGTTCCATTCCGAGAGCGAATTTGTAAGTCCAATTTGTTCGTAAGTCCAACAAAGCCTAGGTATCCAACTAACACCATCGGCTATATAGTACTGTACTGTAATAGGTTTATAACACTTTTCACACAAATAACACGTAAAAAACAAACAAACATAAAAAATAAACACTTTTAATCTTACAGTACAGTCCCTTGAAAAGTACAGTAGTACGGTACAACAGCTGGCATACAGGGGCTGGTATCGAGTGAACAGGCAAGAAGAGTGACTGACTGCAGGAGGGAGAGGAGGTGGGGGATGGTAGAGCTGAAGGATCGTCAGCAATAGGAGACAGAGGGCGAGCTGCAGTTTCACTCACGCCTGACGCTGAAGGAACGTACATTCACATCTTTGAAAGTTTGCAACTTGAAGGTTCATATGTAGGGGACTTACTGTACAGGTGCTTGGGCACTGCTGGTGTGGTGTTATATTCTTTATCAAGCATGCTCACAGCCTGCACTTCCAAATATGAACTGAGGCAGACACTTTTGTTATCTCCAATTTACTTGCAAGCGGACCCTTCCCCAGTTGAGCCTCAGATGAGACCCCAGCCCTGGCCAACATCTTGATTGCAGCCTGTGAGAGACCCTGAAAGAAAGGACCCAGCAAAGCCCCATCTAGATTCCTGACCCACAGTAACTGAGGTGACAAACATGTGTTGTCTGAAGCACTGATTTGGTGGTGTATTTTTACACAGCATAGCTAACTGATGCAGGTGGGATTGCTAGGTCGTGGAGCAGGTGTAGTTTAACGTTATGAGAAATGGCCAGGCCTCTGCCCACAGACCCCTCCCTCAGGCAGGATGGGACATCACCTTGTTTCATTTTCTTTGTCCCTCTTCTCACTTCCTGGCCACCTGAATTGTGTGCATTTGTTTCACCAATGGTCCCAGAGTAGCTCCTGCTACACAGTTGGTGCTCGGTAAATATATGATGACTAAATAAACAGCATTTGTGATGTTCTGATTCTTCAGCGGGTAGTGGGAACTCAGAGTTTATTAAATGATTCTCCATCTCTGTTCCTAAGTCTGAGATTTTTCCTAGTAATGGTGTTAAAATGTTATAATAGAAATGATATACATAATGCAAATAGATAAAAACAAGTATTAAAGAAAATGTTTCAACTGAAGCGAGGGGAAATCCCTCCACACTGCTTGAACCCCAACGTCAGCTGTGCCCTGGCCCAGGGGGCTGGGACCAGCAGGAGGCAGAAGGTGCAGGTGGGGGCGATGCCCAGGCCCCATGATGCCCCAAGCGGGACAGGGGGAGTCCCAGGTGGCAGGGGTCTCTGTCCATGGTGCCACAGAGCCCCCACCCCAGGGCAGGCACAGCTGGAAGAAGGGGTGTCCAAGAGAGGAAATCTCAGAGCCCTGATGGGGACAGGGGACCCAGTATCCCTTGTAAGGAGTTTGGGCTCTGGGTTCAAATCTCGCCTCTGCATCTTGCTGGCAGTGTGACCTCAGTCAGGTCACTTCACCTCTCTGTGCCTTGGTTTCTTCATTGGTCAAAGACCCATCCCCTGGGCTGGTGAGAACTAAGTTGTACAGGGCACATGGAGATCCTGGACACCATTTGCCAGCTCAGGAGAACTTTGGAGCTGGGGTGGGCAGCTCCAGGCTCTTTTGTTCCATCGATAAGCCCTTCCTGAGCCCTTACTAAGTGCAGGCACCATGTGGGCACAAGGGGTCAGGGGGAAGGGGAAATAAGGCTTGGACCCTGTCCTCACAAAGCAGACAAATGGAGGTGGCAGATGTGTGAGCCCGGGCTGTGTCAGAGAAGCAGACAGACAGGGGTTCCAGAGGAGGTGCCCAACTCAGATGTGGGTAATAGTAGTCAAGGAAGGCTTCTTGGAAGAAGTAGCAGACGAAGTATGGGATAGAATGGGGAGGGTGGCACATGCAAAGTCTTGGGCGTCCAGTGGGCATGCTGTGCCCTTGGGTGATGCACTCAGCCAGGCCACACCTTTTCCAACTTCAGGGCTTTTGCATTGCCTGTGCCCTCTGCCTAGAATGCCCTTCCCACTCTGGGTTTCAGGTCTGGTTCCTTCTCATCCTTTATGTCTCAGCTCAGAAGGACCTTCCTACACCCCAGCTTCCAGCCCCCAACACCGCCCTTCATTTTGTCTTCCTAGCACCTATCAGAAGTTATCCTGAATCATGATATGTTAACTTGACAACAAACTGGTCATTTCCCCCAATTAAACTGTGAGCACCGGAGGGCAAAGAGGGATCTGTCTCAGTCACTACTGTGTCCCCAGCATCCAGCCAGGGGTGTGGCACACGGTAGATGCCCAGTGAATGTTTGCTCAAAGAATGAATTTTGGGGACGTCCCTGGTGGTCCAGTAGTTAAGACTCCACGCTTCCACTGCAGGGGGTGCAGGTTCGATCCCTGATCAGGGAACTAAGATCCCTCATGCCACGCAGCATAAAAAAAAATTTTTTAAGCATTTATTATTTTATATATTATACATATTTATTTATTTATTTGGTTGCGCCGGGTCTTAGTTGTAGCAGGTGGGCTCCTTGGTTGTAGCATGCATGTGGGATCTAGTTCCCTGACCAGGGATCGAACCCGGGCCCCCTGCATTGGGAGCTCGGAGTCTTAACCACTGCACCACCAGGGAAGTCCCAGAATGAATTTTTAATAGTCACCCCAGGTCGTGGCACCAGCAAGGACAAAGGTGTGAGGAGGGACCCTCCAACGAACGAATGAATGGCCTCCCCAGCCTCACCCACTCAGCATCCCCTCCCCCTTTGTGTCACCCACTTTGCTGTGCAGCAGCTGGCATCCAGCTGGCTCCTGGGGGCCCAGCTCTCGGGAGATCTGCCACAGGACCGAGGCTGCCAGCTGCCCGCGGTAGCAGGGCAGGAAGTTCCTCAGCAAGGTGTCTACCTGGCCTGCAGGAACAAGAGGATGGTGAAGTGGCTGAATCAGGTCCCCCCCAAACTGCCAGAGGTGGGGGTAGAACAGGCAAAGAAGCCACTTACGGATTCCTATCCGCACCCCAAAGTTGCCCCAGAAGACATGCTCCAATTCCATTCACCCTTAACCCTCCATTGCCTGTTTTTATCCACATGGGGCTTGGTGGGGGGGCGGGGGAGTTAAAGGATTCAGGCTTAATTTATAAACGATGTACAACACACCTTAAATGTATAAAGCATAGAAATGAATGAGTTTGACACATGTACACACCCGTGACACCATCACCGTGACCCAGATAAAGAACAGATCAATTGTACCTGAAAGTTTCCTTGTGCCCCTTACTGGGGGAGATTTTCAAAATCTTTTAAAAACCTCACCCAGCACAAGGGAACTTTCTGGGGTGATAGATGTATTCTGTATCCTGATCTAGGAGGTGATTACACAAGTGTTAAAGTTCTTCAAGCTGTTCCCCTAATATGTGTGCACTTGACTGTGTGTAAAACACATCTATCTTGCTGCCTGGAATGTGGATCTGATGACTGGAGCTTCAGCAGCCATTCTGAGTCATGAGGTGACCTCAGGCACAGAAGCCACGCATGTTAGAACCATAATATGGAAGGGGTTGGGTTGTCTGACTTTTATCAGGCTGCCTGCCACTGTTCCCCTCTATAGGAGAGAGAAACAAATCTTTATCCCGTTTAAGCTACTACAGAAAAAAAAAATTCCAACACTTTGCAGAGTAGCTTATTGAATCCATTCATGTAATGACAACTTGGCCTTGTTTCTTAGTCTAGATCATGAGCCCCCCCCCTCCATATCCCCAGTGCCCAGCACACGGTAAGTGCTCAACTGTGTGTGTGGAGGATGGAGGACACTGGCCCTTCTTTGTCTCAAATCAAAAACTGTGACTTAGTCCCTGAGGTCCACACTGAGGGGCCTATTGGTCCTTGCCCACCTGGGAGGATCATCCCACAAGATCTGGCTGGGCTTGGGGCACTTCCCACCTGGCCCTATGCCCTCCACCCCAAACCCATGCCCTGAGTAGGGTTACCAGATTTACCAAATAAAAGTACATGACGCCAATTAAATTTGAATTTCAGGTAAATAACGAATACATTTTTAGAGTAAGTATGCCCTCATGCAAAATTTGGGACATACTTATGCTAAAAAAAGTATTCATTGCCTCTCTAGAATTCACATTAATAGGGCATCCTGTGTACCTGACAACCCAGCCCTAAACCCCACCCGCCAAAATCTGGCTCCTTCCCATTCCACTCACCCTTCAGGTGCTGCTGCTGTTGCTTGTCCAAAGGGCTCGAGGGCCGCCCACCCATCCTGCTACTGTGTCCTGGGCTCCCCGAAAATGAAGCAAACACCCCCCTCCTCCCCACAACCCCCCAGGTCCTCAGCTCAGGGGCACCCTGGGAGCAAGGTGACCTGAGGGGCCTGGATGCTGCGGAGACCAGTGCCTGGGGTCAGAAGCCAGAGCATGCTCCTGGTGTGGTGTGGGATGCCTGTTCCCCGCCCTGCCCCGCCCCACCCTGCACCTGTGTCCTCCCAGTGCCCCTGTGGCCAAGTCCCCTAGAACTGGTGGTTTCTGTAGGGGCTGCCCCGGGTGGGGGAGGGGTGCGGGGGGGGGTGCAGGGGGGTGGGAGACAAAAGTCCTAGCTGGCCTTGGAGGACGGATGCAGGGCAGATATCTGGCAGGACCTGAGAGCAGTTGTTGGTGTGGGGTGACAGGGAAGGGGGGCTGGGCAGAGATGGGGCAGCTAAATCCTATACCTACCCCTTGCTGGGTGACTCTGGATCCCAAGAGGATCCAGCCCAGGCCCAGCACCAGGCTGGGAAGACAGAAGTGGACTGACACCCCGGGTCCCTGGGGCCAGTGCTGGGGTAGGGGGAGCGGGTGGGGAGCCACTGTCTTGCCCTGGACTCGTGGGCTGTTTCCCTTCGGTTCCTGCTTTGCCGGTCCATTCTCTATCGGCGCATAAAGCCCTGGACTGGATCGGATTAGTTGGGTCTTCCCACTAATGGCACCTGCTGTTGCCCAACCACAGCCAGGCTGCTTTCCTTCCAACCCTCTACTCTGCTTTGTTCAACCTGTTTCCGCTCAGCCCCATCCCCCTTCCTCACTCTCACATCTGAGTGATCAACCCAGACAAGACGTTGAAGGAAACTTCGCTTTCTGTGGTTTCAGCTTTAAGGTTTCAATTCCCACATGCCTCACCCACCAGCCTCCCCTGGTCCCTGGAGCCAGGCAGAGCTGATGGGTGGGACATGAGCAGACGTACTCTGGGCAAATGCTGCAGTCCTGACGCAAAGCAGCAGCACCTCGGCGCATTCAAGGCTCTGAGCAGGACTGCAGCATGGCCAGGTGCAGAGGTCACGACTGGCCCTGGGTGTGCAATGGGAGCTCGGCCAAGTGAGTGGGCAGGGGATTGAACTGTGTCCCCCAAAACGATATGTCCACAGGCCACTATCCAAAAAAGAGAAAACAAGTGTTAGCGAGGATGAGGAGGAATTGGAACCCCTGGGCACTGTTGATGGGAATGCAGAATGATACAACTGCTGTGGAAAACAGTATGGAGGCTCCTCCAAAAATTAAAAATAGAACTACCATGTGCGTTATGACCCAGCAATTCCACTTCTGGACGTATATCCAAAAGAACTGAAAGTAGGCTCTCGAAGAGACATTCATCCACCCGTGTTCACAGCAGCATTATTTACAATAGCTAAAACACAGAAGTAACCCAAGTGTCCACTGACACGTGAATGGATAAGTAAAATGTGGTATATCATATCTTAAAGAGGAAGGAAGTTCACACATGCTACAACACGGATGAACCTTGAGGACATTATGCAGAGTGAAATAAGCACGTCACAAAAAGGCAAATACTGTAGATCCCAATTACATGAGGCACTTAATAGTAGTGAAAATCATAGAGACAGAAAATAGTATGGTGGTTGCCAGGGCTGGGGAGAGGGGAGAATGGGGAGTTAGTGTTTAATAAGTACAGAGTTTCAGATTTACAAGATGAAAAGAGTTATGCGGACGGATGATGGTAATGGCTGCTTAAAACTGTAAATGTATTTAATACCACTGAACTGTATACTTAAAAATGGTTAAGATGGTAAATTTTATGTGTATTTTAAAACAGTTAAAAAAAGAATATGTCCACATCCTAACCCCTGGAACCTCAGAATGTGATCTTATTTGGAAAAGACATCTTTACAGACAAAATGAGTTAAGAATCTTGAGATGAGCTCATCCTGGATTTAGGGTGGTCCTCTATCCAATGACAGGTGTCCTTATTAGAAGAGGACAGGAGGGAGGGCTTCCCTGGTGGTGCAGTGGTTAAGAATCCGTCTGCCAATGCAGGGAGACACGGGTTCGAGCCCTGGTCCAGGAAGAGCCCACATGCCACAGAGTAACTAAGCCCGCAAGCCACAACTACTGAGCCTGCGCACCACAACTACTGAAGCCTGCACGCCTAGAGCCCATGCCCCGCAAAAAGAGAAGCCACCACAATGAGAAGCCCACGCACCCCAACAAAGAGTAGCCCCCGCTCGCCACAACTAGAGAATGCCCATGCGCAGCAACGAAGACCTAATGCAGCCAAAAATAAATGATAATAAATAAAATAAATATTTTTTTAAATCTTATCTATAAAAAAAAAGAAGAGGACAACGAGAGTTCCCTGGTGGCCTGGTGGTTAGGATTCTGGGCTTCCACTGCCGTGGCCCGGGTTCAATCCCTGCTCTGGGAACTGAGATCCTGCAAGTCGAGCGGCATGGCCAAGAAAACAAACAAACAAACAAAAAAACAAGACAAAAAAAAAGGAGGACAGGACACAGAGAGACACACAATGAGAAGGTCATGTGACAACAGAGGCAGAGATGAGTGATGTGTCTACAAGCTAAGGAAGGCCAAGAATTGCCAGCAGCTACCAGGAGAGAGACCTGGGATAGGTTCTCCTGCAGAGCCTCCAGAAGGATGTAACCTTCCTGACACCTTGATTTTAGACTCCTGGCCTCATGAACTGTGAGACAATAAATTTCAGTTGTTCGAAGCCACCTGGTTTGTGGTACTCTGCTATGGCAGCCCCAGGACACTCACCCAGGGTGCCCTTCCCTGCCCTCCACGTGCTGGGATGAGGGCTGCAGGTCAGGCCCTCCACCCAGGGACCAACAGTCCCACTGCCCGCCAAGGACCACGAGACAGCGGAGACTTCAAAGAGATGTTCCTTTTAATAACTGAGTCACCCAGAGCCACAGCCCATGGGCTAAGCCCCTGGGCAGGGCTGGTGGGCAGACCCTATTGGCTTCCAGTGGCACCACTCGGCTTTTCTAAAATGAAGCCTGGAGTGGGCTGGCAGCGGGGCCCAGACTGGGAAGATCCCGGCCCACTCGGGCTGTGCGTGGTCCCAGCTGTAGCATCTCGGCATCAGTTACAAAGTGGAATGCTTCTCGAAGGGCACGGTCAGGAGTCGGGCTGCTGCCTCGTCCAGGAACCAGCAAAGTTTCCCAGTGCGGGGCTGGACCAGGGCGGCAGGGAGTGGGTTTTCCTCCTTGTCCTCCAAAATGCGCTGTGTGGAGAGGGCAGGAACATGGGGCCCTGCCTGCACCCCGGCACCCTTGGACCTCTCCTACCCTCAAGAGGTGATATCGCCCATCCCGGATGTCCTAGCTTCAAGCAATCAGGAGGGATGGGGTCTCTTCCTTTCTATCATCTGTGACTGTTTAATATGGGGGTCAGCACACCTCTTCTACAAAGACCAGAGAGTCACTATTTCGGCTCTGCAGATCACACCCCGTCTCTGCTGCAACTACTCAGCTCTGCTGTGCTTTATTTCTTTATTTCAATTGTTTCTAAAAGCAGCTTTCTAAAGTGCTTGATTTCTTTATTTCAATTGTTTTCTATTTAACAATTAAATATATATGTATATGCATTAAGTGCTACGAATTTACCTCTGAGCAGTTTTGGCCTCGTCTCATCCATTTCATTTCATAATTGTTAACTCCTAACTAGCCTGTATTTGCAGTTTTCATCTCCCCATCAACCCAAGGATTACTGAAATATCCTGGGATCTGGTGCTTTCAGCACAGTAGTGTCTAGGGCCATATTCTATGCCTACAACCTTCTTGGGAAGGGACCTTCAGCTGTTACCTTCAGAACAGCTGCCTTGCCTTCTCCAGTTGCCACAAAGATGATAGTTCGAGCTGCGTTCAGCACGGGAAGTGTAAGGGTCACACGCTGTGGAGGTGGCTTCGGGGAGTCGCTGATGGGGGCCACAATCTTCTCCCGCTCCTGGGGAGGGAGGCCCAAGGTAGAGACAGGAGGACAATGTCACTTGACCTCTTGAGTACTCACACATGCCAAGCACTGTCCATCCATCGTTCCATCCCGCCCTGCTAATCCTGTGGTACTTGATTTAAGGTTCCTGTTTTAAGATGACTGAACTGAGGCTCAGAAGGGTCAAGCCCAGCGGGCATGCCTGTTGGCAGAGACTGACTCACACCATGCTGTAGGCACCTTCCAGCACTCTGGAAGCCCCAGGTGGCAGAGGCTGGGGCTCAGACATGGGCAGGGCCTTCGTGGGTGTGCTCACCTGCAGGAGGGGGTGGTCTGGGAAGAGTGAGCAGGTGTGGCCATCAGGACCCACACCCAGAATCAGCAGGTCGAAAACCGGGATGGAGTCCCCTTGGAATGCCTGGGTGAGGAAAGAAGACAGTCCCAAGAAGTTGTGAGGGAAGGGTGCAGAGGACACAAAGAAACAGTTGTCAAAAAAAAAAAAAAGAAACAGTTGTCAGAAAAACAAGTGGCTGTAACCCAGTGAGAAATGCTCAGCCTCACCTGCAAAAAAAGGAACTCTAATCTACAAGGTTCCACATTTCACTGTCCAACTGGCTGACAGTGTGGGCATACAACTGTCCCCAAGATGTGAAGACCCAGGCCCACTACCAGGGTGTCAGAGACCAGGCCACCTTTGGGGTCCCTCAGGACAGGGCTGTGGCCTCTCAGAGGGGGGATCCTCAAAGGGGGCTCTGCAGGGTGAGGCTAGGTCTGCTGACTGCCCCCAGGGAGAGTTTCTGCCAGTGATGAGCACACAGTGCCCCCAGCAGGGCGGCTCCGGCACTCTGGGAGAGGCCATCGGGTGGATGAGGTCTTGCTGCAGCTGCTCCGAGGGACTCACCTGTCTCAGCTTCTTGGCATAGTCCTCAGCTGCCTCCTCCACGGGCAGCTCAGGGTTAACGGTGATCACCTGGCTGTCGGGGATCGGCAGCCTGGAGAGCAGGTGGGTCTGCAGCAGACGGAGGCACAGTGTCACCAACAGAAACACAGTTTGTGGTGGCATGGGACTTGCACCTATGACTACCTGGATCCTCCAGGTGAGGACATGACTGTCATTATACCCACCTCCCGTGTGAGTGAGGATCCCAGTGGATCCCAGTGGCATTCCGACAGGGGTCTTTCAAGTCCATGGTGCTTGGGGGCCTCCTGGCTCCAGCCTGCACCTGTTTGGCCACACCACAGCCCTGTTTCTAAACCCCCAGGGTGGGGAAAGGGGGATGTGGGATGAATTGGGAGATTGGGATTGACACATATACGCTACTATGTATAAAATAGATAACTAATGAGAACCTAACGTATAGCACAGGGAACTCTACTCAGTGCTCTGTGGTGACCTAAATGAGAAGGAAATCTAAAAAAGAGGGGATATATGTGTACGTATAGCTGATTCACTTTGCTGTACAGCAGAAACTAACACAACACTGTAAAGCAATTATACTCCAATAAAAGTAAACAAACAAACAAACCCCCAGGGTCCTTTGGCCTTCAGGATAAAACCTAGCCCCTCTCTGCCCTCCACGAGGCCCTGCTGACCTTCCTGCCTCAGTGGGTACACCAGCTGCTGACCCTGCCTGGGAAACTCTTACACATCCCTCAAGCTGCCCCGTCTGAGCAGCCACCCCTGCCTGCACCTCCCCTATACTGCTGCCTGGTGGCATGACATGTAATTGTGAAAAGCACTGATTTGATTTCTCTTCTGGGCTGCCACTACGGGGTGAGCGTGCCCAGCACATAGCAGGCACCCCAACCTAGAATCCGTGGGTTTAATGCAGAAGCACCTGGAATCAGGCCTCCCGCAAGGCAGAGGGCTCTAGCCCTCTCCCATGGAGATGAGCCCCAGGGCCTTGGATCTGCTCTGGGATGGATGCTGGCAACCCCCACCTCAGTGCCTCCTTGTAGGCAGGGACTAGCTCAGCCGAGGCAATGCTGAGCTGAACCACAAAGTAAAAGCAGGTAAACAATATAGTTTTTGGAGCAGTGGGGGAAGGCGGCAGGGACATGGGATAAACCCGCCAGAACTTATGGTGCTGACACCCCTGAATGCTGGCCTGAGTGTGGGCTCTGTGTTGAGGGTAATGGGGAGCCAAGGAGGGTGTGTGAGCTGGGGAGGAGCACGATCAGATCCATCGTTGGAAAGACCTGCTTTGTCCAAGGTCCCCATCTATACACACCCTTGGGGACTGTACTGAGCAAAGCCGGATGGAGTACGGGTGCCCCATTTCTGTCACCTGAGTCCCCTCCTTAGCCACCCTCCCCGACAGGGTCAGAGCCATTCCCTCCTCCTCAGTTTGGGCTTCCAGGGAGCCCAAGGCTGGGCATCGGTGGGGCAGGTTCCTAGAAGTGGAACTGCTGGTTGATCGGGTAGGCTCTCTCTAAACACTTTGTAGGTGCTGAGGAACCATCCCCGGGAAGGTGGCCCCAGCTAATCCTCCCAGCCTGGACAGCAGAAGGCCCATAGAACAGGGTGAGCCATTCCTGCTCAGAGAGCCCCAAGGTGCCCGGGGTCCATCCTCAGGGAGAGGAATACCTCTGCATCCCTGTACCAGGTTGCTTAGTGCCCCCCCCAAATTCATGTCCACCCGGAACCTCAGAATGTGGCCTTATTTAGGAAGAGGGTCTTTGCAGTTGTCATTAGTTAAGATGAAGTCACAGTGCATTAGGATGGGCCCTAAATCCAATGACTGGTGTCCTTATAAGAGGAGAAAATGATGTAGTAGCAGAGGTAGAGGTTGGAGTGATGCAGCCACAAGTCAAGAACCGCCTGGAGCCACCAGAAACTGCAAGAGGCAAGGAAGCATCCTCTCCTGGAGCCTTTGGAGGGAGCATAGCTCTGCTGAAAACACCTTGATTTTGGACTTCTGGCCTCTAGAACTGTGAATCAACGCCTGTCGTTTTAAGCTACCCATTTGGTGGTACTTTGTTACGGCAGTCCCAGGGAACTAATGTGACTCCCCTCACGGGGGAAATGGCAGGAGCAAATCCTCGCCCCACGTTTGTTCCCACCGCACAGCTTCTGCCTCTACTCTACCCTCTGCCCCAGCTCACCTGTGGCGGGCTCCTCACATCCTTCTGGTCACAGCCCAACGTCACCTCCTCAGAGCCCCCCGATGCCCACCATCCTGGCTGAAAGATGCTCCACCCTCTTCCCCGGCACTTTCTATCATCTCACACTATTATCTTTTGTCCAAACTGCATTACGTTATGTATGGCTCTGAGTGCATCTCCCTTATTTATTGCCTTGTGTGTTGGTATCCCTTGCCCCACAACGAGCCCTGCGAGGGACCTGTCCCTAAATGCTGGATACATGGACACGCATTGAATATCCGTGCAACTTTCTCTTTGACTGCTTTGTTAGAATTCTGTTACTTGTGCAAGTACGGCTTTTCTAGTTAAAAGTCTTTCGGGGCTTCCCTGGTGGCGCAGTGGTTGCGCGTCCGCCTGCCGATGCAGGGGAACCGGGTTCGCGCCCCGGTCTGGGAGGATCCCACATGCCGCGGAGCGGCTGGGCCCGTGAGCCATGGCCGCTGGGCCTGCGCGTCCGGAGCCTGTGCTCCGCAACGGGAGAGGCCACAACAGAGGGAGGCCCGCATACCACAAAAAAAAAAAAAAAAGTCTTTCGAAGTCACGCAAAGTAAAAAGAAACAAGAGCCCACTTTTAAATTAGGCTCTGGGGATAGACACACAGGAAAGCAGACTTAAGGGTGGCCCCTGTCCCTGCTATGGGTCCCAGGTGCTATCTGGGGGGCTGGACCAGGCAGGTTCATACCCCGGCTCCCTCACTGGTCACTAGGTGACTCTCCTCTTCTGGCCTCAGTTTCTCCAACTATGAAATGGAGGTACTAACAGCCCCCGCCTCATAGGCTACTGTAGGGTTTCATGAGATGATGGATAAAGCGCTTGGTAATCAGTAAACCTTCCTGCTTATTACCAAAACAAACAAAAACCCATCACCTCAAGCTTCTTTGTGAAGAGAACTTAACACATCCAGGACCTGAGCGACCTGAGGCTTCTGGCCAAACCTGCCCCTCCCACACTTCCCTGGGTGGGTTTTCCTCCTCCATCCAGGGCAAGAAGAGTTGACTGAGACACGGGGGGCTGGGGGGGGGAGGTGTAGGCACCCAGCTCAGACCACAGATCCTCCAAGCCTCAGTTTTCCTGCTTGTAAAACGGCGGGCAGGGGGTCCCCTGATTCTATAGGAGTCTGGGGCCCCAGGCCAAAGATAACCAGTCACGGAGTCATCAGCGCCACAAGCTGTGTGGAGACCATCGAGAACTCGTCCAGGTTACAGATGGGGAAACTGAGGCCCAGGTTCCACACCAGATCCCTCCTACCCCCACCTGGCTCTTCCCTAACTCTGCCTTTGCACGCTACAAGCCTGCGGCGCCTGCACTTCTCTAGGTCCCTGGAATGGACCACTCTGTTTCACCTCCACGCCTCTGCCCATGCCATTCCCTCTACCTGTCTACCGGATAAAGCATCAAGAGAGGCTTCAAGGTCCCCACTTTCCACCCGGGTGGCAGTGGAGGTGCAGCCCAGATGGGACCTCAGGGCACCCAGCAGACCATTCCCAGCTCCAGTCCAGATAGAGGCAGAGAGCACGGTGTGACCCTGCAATATCCCCGTAGCCGGGCTCAGGCGATGGGTGCGGCCCTCTCGACGTGACCCCCGGCGGCCCCCGTAGCTCTCACCCGGTAGAGGCCGTACGTGCTCTCGGCGTGCTCGAAGGGCACGAGGCGCTCGTCGCAGAAGCCCAGCGTCCAGCGCGCGAGGCTGGCGGGCCCGGCGGGGGCAGCGGCGGTGGGCAGCTCGCGAGCCAGCATCGAGACGAGGCTGCCGCCTGACAGGCCGAGAGTGAAGCGGGCGCGGGCCCCCGCCAGGCAGCACGCTGCCTGCTGCGCCACCAGTTGTGCCAGCGACGCGCCCAGCTCTTGCGAGCTCGAGAAGACCGAGATGAGGCCGGGGGCCGGCGCGGCCATGGCGACGGCGGCAGCAGGGAGGCGGAAGCCCTCCCGGCAGCCGCCAGTGCGCCTGCGCGAAGCCTGGTCTTGGTACACAGTTCTCGGTGCCTTTGGGCGGCTGCCTGTAGCACATGCGCAGTCCCACGAGTGAAATCCCGGCGGGGTCTGGCAGCCGGTCCGGCCGCGCTCATTGATTCTTTGCGCGCTCATCGAACTCTTTCCTGGGCTGCGGCAGGCGGAGCAGGTGCAATTGCGCTCAACGTCCTGGTATCAGGGCGGGGCCAGAGAAGGGAGCTCAGAGCTTCCAGGCTCGGGAAGAGGGGGACCTGGGGTCGGGTGGAGGGAGGTGATTTCCTGGAGGAGGGCGCATTTTGGTGGACTTTGCATTCCTGAACTTGTGTTTGTCTTGCTGGTATTTGTTGTCTCTCTCTTTAATTAAAATATAGACTTGATGAGGACAGGGATATTGTGTTCACCGAGTGCTCCAAAGCCCCCTGAACTATGGCACAGTGTAGGGGCTGAAAATACACTTGTTGAATTTCTCCTGCATATTCTCTCTGGAGACCTCTGTGTCTCTCTGAGGACTCAGAGAGTCCTCCACCCTGGCTTTTGCCCGGAGAAGCTCCCAGACTGACGCAAGTGGGCCTTGGCTGATAAGATAGAATATTCAGGGAATAACATGGGCAGGGAGGATTGGAAGGGGCAGGAGGCCTGGTGGGTCAAGGCAGCTGGACCACGTCTGAGGAGCAGAGAGTTTAGGAGAGTGTAGTAAGTGCAATGAGATTTGCATAGGTAGTGCATCTTTAAAAGAAGTAGCAAGAAAACAATTCCATTTACAGTAGCATCAACGAGAATAAAATACTTAATAAATTTAGCAAAAGAGGCGCAAGACTTGTACACTGAAAACTATAAAACTTTGCTGAAAAAAGTTGAAAGATGATATAAATAAATGGAAAAACATCCGATGTTCATGGGTTGGAAGATTTCATATTGTTAAGATAGCAACACTCCCCCAATTGGTCTATAGATACAATGCAATCCCTATCAAAATTCTGAGAGCCTTTTTTGTAGATATTGACAAGCTGACCCCAAAATTCACATGGAATTGCAAGGACCCCGAATAGCCAACCAATCTGGAAAAAGAACTAAGTTGGAGGACTCACACTTCTTGATTTCAAACTTACTACAAGCTACAGTAACCAAACAGTGTGGTACTGACATAAGGATAGACATATATATCAATAGAATAGAACTGAGATGAAAAACAGCAACAACAAACCGAATGTCTTTGGTCAGTGGATATTCAACAAGGGTGCCAGAACCATTCGATGGGAAAAGAATAGTCTTTTCAACAAATGGTGTGACAATTAGACAGTCACATGCCAAAGAATGAAGTTGAGGGACTTCCCTGGCGGTCCAGTGGTTAAGACCCTGCTCCCAACGCGGGGACATGAGTTCGATCCCTGATCGGGGAACTAAGATCCCACATGCTGCGCGGTGCAGGCAAAAAAGAAAAAAAAAAAAAATTAAAAAAAAAATGGGGCTTCCCTGGTGGCGCAGCGGTTGAGAGTCCGCCTGCCGATGCAGGGGACACGGGTTCGTGCCCCGGTCCGGGAAGATCCCACATGCCGCGGAGCGGCTGGGCCCGTGAGCCATGGCCGCTGAGC